>NC_135500.1:219277286-219562286 GCF_052857255.1 Amblyomma americanum
AGCCTTGGTCAAAAGTTTGCAGGTCACAGGGCTCGCTTCCAAGCCGCATAGTGGCGCCATGGACGGCACCCCTGAAGGCAAAGGTAATGAAAGGTGAGAACGAGCGTTCAGCTCACCTTACAGTGAGTGGCGTCATTAATATTCCATTGTATGGCTGGAAAGCAAATCGTGTGGCCTTGAAAACTTTTGACCAAGGCTGCACACTTCCGTGCTGCATCGGCATCGCGAATGTATACCCGCTGTCAGTATCTCCGTTCGCCAGCTGTATCGGCACCGTGGGCATCTGGAGCATATATGCATATGTGAGCTGCAGCATCATCTGGAATCCTCAAGGCATGCGGAATCGCTGTTTTCCCTGTCAAGCGGAGGAGAGATAACTCCGATGTGGCCCCACGTGTGGTCTCGTGGAAGGCGATACGTGACATATTCCACACAGGCAGGGGGGGGGGGGGGGGGGGGGGGGGGGGGGGTAGAATAAGTTGAACAACCGCCGTATATACCCAGAGAGGGGGAAAAAGACTGGCAGTCGATGCTGAGCCCGAAGCGTCTGATCCCCTCTTTGGGGGCTTTTCCACGGACGAATAACTGGGTCGCCAGTGTTCACACACAAGAGAACAGGTATCGCCCAGCGTTTACAGCACGGCGTCCCTCCTTTCTGTGTGGAGAGAGGGAGAGGCAGAGCCGCACGTAATCCCGCTTCGGCGGTCGTGCCAAACAAGCCGAGACAGACGACGACGTGCGCGTCGTTCGGCGGTTGCACGCCGATCGAACGACGGGCCAACAACTATGCCGCAGTGGGACAGGGAGAGAAAACATTAAAGGTGACAGTAAAGAAATGAAACCAGAACACTGGCACTGCTTCGTCTTGTTGCTGGAAGGATCGAGAGAGGATAATCCCGCGCGCTCTTTTTCTGGATTCACATGGTGGTGCCCTTATAGGACTCGATCACGTCGTTTTTATTTTGCCTCCCTTTCATCATGCAGACGACTTCGTTAATTTAAACTCGCTTAATTCGAACTTCCGGGTCATTTCGAACTGGCGCTTTGATTCCATCTCCGTCTAAACTGCGTTAAAGGGGATCCCCTTTAATCGAACTCCGCGTAATTACAGGAGATTTCCGGCTCAGCATTTCGACTCGGAAATATCGAGAGGAGGACCGCATATTCGTATTTTGTCGGCTTTCGCTGCACTACACTGACCGCCAGTGAATTCGGCTGGGGCTATTTCGCGTCGCAGAGTACGACATCACCAGAAAAGCATTTTGTACGTGCAGGCGAAACACAACGTAAGGAGAGGAAGACGGGACGACAGTGCAGATGATGCGCGACGGTGTCTCCCTTCAGGCGCACGAGGTGTGCAAGATATACGCGCGATGGCGGCCAGATGAGGCAGCGTCGAACTGACGGAAGTGTCCCTCGAAAGCGTTTGCAGCGCTGACGGCATGCGTGTACGCACTTTCCCGCCTCCCGCGAGTTTCCGTGCTTTACGGCGCGTCGAAGGCGGAACGCGAACGAAAGGAAGGCCCGCACGAAATGTGCGCCGCGTGTATAATGCGTCCCAGCGCAGGCAAAGCATCGCAGAGAAGTCCGTGACAGACGCCGCGTGTAATAAATGTGACTGGCGTTCGGTATGTGCTACGTGTCGGGCCCCCTGGGGCGTTCTTGCGTGCAGCGCTCGATTCCTCGCCGATAATTCATCGCTGCGTGCGTAATTTTCTGGCCATTGCGCATTGCCCCCATTGCGTCTTCCCAAAAATGCGGGGGGGGGGGGGGGGGGGGATCCTGGTTCGCTATACAAGAGAGTCAGCGGCAGTTTACAATAGATATTTACACACGCGAGAATTGCAAATTAAGCCATAAGAAGGCGGTTGTAGGCAACGAAAGTTCGCAGTTATGCATTTCTGGAGCTGTTCATGCGATTGATAACGTTTTACACGCACCAATCCGAGTCATCGATCGTGCCCCAGCTTGCAAGCGGATGCCAAGTTATTCCGGAGGCTCTGTGTACTCTGTCCGTTTATGGCGAGGGGTCAAATGCGTATAACAATTAGAAACAAATATTGAGGTTGCGACGCTTGAATATGGCTGACCGCGCTTTTAAAACAAAACTGTTCACGAGTACCAAGTGTGCAGAAGTGGTCACTAAGATTTGCGCACACGCTGGACTGAAACAAGGAGGAAAGAGTACGATCGAAACCATGCATTCTCGATTCTTCGCAGCTGGGCAAATAATTCGGGGTTCCTTGGTCATGGACAGTTTTGTTTAGAGTGCTGCCCCTGTATGTGAACTCCGATGCCAATTCACAAACCTGAGCGGTATAATATGGCGCTGACAGTAAAAGTCCGGCTTTCTCGCATTTGCCCCGCATACGTTAACAGCTGGCACTCAATCAAAACAGCGCCGGACATCGCAGCGGTAGCCTATATAGTCGTTTGAGCATCCGCCTCCCATGCGGGAGGTGCGGGGTTCGATCCCCAGTGCCGCCGGGTACCCACCGTGATACAATGTGCACAAGCTTTCCGCGGCTCGCTAATTTAGGGTGAAATTCTTGGGAAATGGCTCTTTGACCCCGCCTTGGAGTAGAAGATACAACCTTGTGCCATGGCGCTCTCTGGCCCACAGATGCTCTTGCGCCATAAAAATTAATCATCATCATCAAAACAGCGTCGGTGTGCCACGGCAATGTCAGGTGCACGTATAAGAGCACGTGCAGGGAAAAACGAGGGCCAAGGGTAGACGCGTGAAAAAGAGGCGCGCGCTTTACACTAGCGTGGCAGTGCGCGAGATAGCTGCTGCCCGCCCGGGGCAAATACGTTACACGCAGCGATAGCATCTGCGCAATTACAGGCTTTGTCGCCCCCAGTGCCATCTTGCTCGTATAAGCACGGTAGACCGGTCGGGTGCCCCAGGGGCGCTGTAATGGAGTGCCTGTCCTAACATCTTTCAACACGTGCCAAGGATCACTGCGAATGCGTGGAGCTGTATCCGACCGGCCGGAAGGTGCTCACGGGGAAAGTGCCATTACAGCGTCCTTTTCTCAATGGAACAGCAAATTGTAGTTTGTCTGGTCGCACTCGTACAGCAGAATTGATACAGGAAGGGAAAAAATGGTAGGGTTCTAAACGTATTTAAGCCGAATAGACGTGCGAAAGCATCTGTTTATTAGCCTGGTTGGCTCATGGTTTTGCCTTGTGTGGGTCGTCGGCACGTCTGGCGACGATGTTAAGACTCGGGTTAAGCTCTGATCGAGGCACTGCGGTATTAAAGCAAGTCACCGGGCAGTCGAGGCTGCCCGCTCTGCCCACAACGACGGGATCCCCGTCAATGTCCCGGTGACGAGAGCTGACGTAGCTTCGTTCTTTGGCGCCAAAAGGGGAGGGATAAAGGATGGAATAAGAGAATTAAGGAAGAGCTGCTGTAGAGTGGAGGCCTCCGGAATAAATTCGACCACCTGCGGATCTTTAACGTGCACTGACATCGCACAGCACACGGGCGCCTTTGCGTTTCGTCTCCATCGAAACGCGGCCGCCGCGGTCGGGTTCGAGCCTGGGTACTCCGGATCAGTAGCCGAGCGCTCTAACCATGCACTGAGCCACCGCGGCGGGTGGCTTACAAGGCACTGTTTCGCTTTTTTACTTATACGCACCAAGGTGTCTGACGGAGCCAGTCGCTTGCCGGCAAGTCAACCGGAACTTTCTTCCTAGGCGACTCCGGACCAAGTTTTACGCACAGTTTTCTTCTTGTGCTTACAGCGTTATCTGGCGGCACTTGTCAGTTTGAAGATTTTATTTGTAGTGCCGTGCTTTCATTTTTATTTCACCGTGTTCTGACTGGATTGCATATCGACAGCTAAAAAAAGTACAGCCGCGGCTGCAAAGAATAATGTCAGCACCTCCGTAACACACCCTTCAGTAAAGATAAAACACAACGCTTCTTGACGGTGTCCTCTCCCTCCCGCAGCCCAGCCGCCAACCCAGGCTAGCGGTCGCGTGCGTCTTCGATATATATATAGGGCGCACGGTGTTCGAACAGTCCGGCAGCACTCACTGCCGCCGCTTCTGTGTACGTACAGTGTTTACGCTGTGTGCTTTACGCGTACACGAACGCTTTACAGCCGCCGCCTCTCATTTGCACCGGCTGCGTTTGCAATCAGGTTAATGGGAGCGGCGTTTTCTTCCACCTGCACCACTCTCTCCTCTTTTTCTCGTCGACGCGTCGCGAGCGAGGTTCACCCCTCTCCCTCTTTCCTCCTTTCCGCGCCGCTGATTAGAAAATTCTGCTCTTGCACCCCCCCATTTTTATTATTCTTTCCTTCTCTGCTCCCTCCCGAGCTACAGCAAGCCTGCCTGCAGCCGTCGCGTTCAACCAGTTACTTCTGTTGCCGCTGAGCGAAGAAATTTCCCAGCGCAGCCCCGTTAGGAGGGTGTCGCTATAGCTGAAAAATGTTTAGAAGGGAAAAAAATAAAAGCTCACAATGACGGCCAGTATTGCTCCCAACTGTACACTTCGAGCTGCTCACACGCGCAGCCTGGCTGATTTTGTTGCGGCGGAAGGATTGCCGAGAAACGCCCGGCTTCGCCCCTCGGATCACGGAGAGAAAGCAGAATGGAAGATGCAGCGCGCCGAAAAAAAAATAAATCTTCTGTCTGCGCGCGCGCGTGTTTTAGTAACACAACGCACTAGTACGCACAATGGCATCTGTTTTGTTCGCGTTTCGTTTTTTTTTTTCATGAAATAAGCAAACGTCGGAATCAGTAAACGCACCGGTTATGAAGCCTGCACCGTACAATTACATTAGGTTTCTAGAGCAATATTTACGACCACCGTTCCGCCAGTAGACAACCGCCCTTAACTACGCGGCTTACTACGCCTCTTATGGCCGGATATTGCGTAATGCGCCTCTGTTGTCGACAAGAACAATGCTCGTAGACAGTCACAACGTGGCCACAAAGTGAACCTACACACTTATATATGTTTGTATGGCAACATATCCCTCGACCACACAATGTTCACTCTCTCTTTCAAACACACAAGAGCGCAGAGGCGGATGTGCTTTGATCCGTCTTTTCCATCTACGCCATATTGGACTGTTGAGACGTGTCTTTGTCACCGCATGGCACGCCTATGTAAGAACCAAAACCAGGGTGATCAATTATACAGCGCGGCGCCGCTCGACAGCTCGCACCTTGACAGTGAATACTGCGCCCACCAGCCGCCCACACACAGGCACGAGCGCGCTGCCCGACTGCGCAGCGTAGGCGCACTTACTGAACACGTTTCGTGATCAACAGAAAGAGAGGCACAGTGAAGAGAACAGCTGTGGAAGGAAGAGGGGGCCCGCAGGCAAGGCGCTGTCGCGAATTGCAGCTGCACGCACTCACGCCTCGAACAAGGACGCCTGGCACGGTCGCCTCCCGCCTTCTTGCATGCGCACACACTGCGAGCGCCCCACGTAACCCAACTAGGCTTTTACTGCACTGAGGGGGGAGGGAGACCCATGCTCCTCGTCCGCCGCAAAGGCACAGCAACTACACACTGGGCAAAGTACAAACGGCGCCGAAAACGATACCGGGTGCAACAACGTAAGAAAAAAAAAAGAATGTTGATTAGCTCAGCTAAACAAGGATATACAAAGCAGAAAGATGTCGGCGTTCACTGTGTTCATTGGCGTTGGCTTTGACACTGGCTGCGTTCCAATACTACCAAGTAGACGGCTACTTAGACGTCTAGCCGTACAGCCGCCATCTTGGGACGCGTTCCATTTCTCACGAAGCCGTCTAAGATGACTGCTTCGCCGAAGTCCGCATCGATGCAGGCTAACTTGCTGTCTAAAGATGGCGGAGCTGATGTACGCGGATGGGCGAGTCGTGCTCTTGCGTGCGTCGGACTGTACACGGGGTATAGGAAAGGAAAAATGTGAGTCATTTCATTATGCTATTTGGTACGCAAACTAGTGGCTAATTAATCTTCGTGGACGTGCGATTCCTAGCAGTGAATCACGCAGGAGAAAATCGTGCAGTTGAGAGCTTTGCTACAGCAGCGGACGCTGTAGGTCTGTTTACGTGATCCGGCATCTGACGATGCTGGATCTTAATTAGCACCTTGATTTTAGAGTATACTCGTCGCTGTCGTTGGTTTCCTCGACGGGCGTTAAGACGGCTGGCGTGACGGTTAACAAATGTGTTCTTCTGTTGCTGTATTAGTTGCAACAACTCTTTCGCGTGCGTTCTTTTTTATCTCTACACTTTCGGAACAAATACACCGGCATGTTGCGAATTGATTTTAGTCTTTGCAGGATTAAATATCGCTGCTGTATTTAGGTCTCTCGCTGTCTCCGAGTGCCACGTACGGCAGACAGCAGGTTTAATGTCACATATGTGTTTTCCTGTTGCAGTGTATATTAGCCGTATCGCATTTCGCGCATATTGATTACAGTCTTACAAGGTAGTTATTACAAACTTATTTTCCCCATGGGGGGATTTCTCCTAACACAATGGAGTATATTCGATTGTGGGGTTTTTAAACAGTTTGATCCTTCTCTCTCTGCTTGCTACCTTCAATTTCGATAAGTGATCGATAAATACGCGTCCGTATTCTTCCCTTGCCATCTTCCGTACCATCTCCAACGCGCTTTTTATTGCATACACGGCTCTCATTTGCAGTGCGCCGTATTTTCACGATCACGGTGCGATTGCTCGCTCCTCCAGCTAGCAGTTCTCAAGCCACCGGATAACCTATTTTTGAAAGCACTGGTAACAAAACAAGAAAACTTCCGAGGTTAAGGGGAGGTTTGGAAAAAAAAGTTAAAATGGGAAGGAGGCGGGGAAGGCTGCCTGCCTACGAGCCAAGTTGCCGCCGTGTGTATGTGTCGGTCACGCAGTCGTTCTTTAATTTATTCCTCCAATCTAGCGAACGACTCTTTCTTTGATCCTTGAGACAGACGCTGAATATAAAGGACTCGCCGCCGATTTAGGATATCTGATAAGCGCCATTCAAGCGTGCGTCAGAAAAGCGGAACACGGGTGGAAGAGGCCCCACCTGCCCTCTCCTCCGACTGCCACTGTTCTGCCGCGGCGGTCTTCGCTGCGAAGGTCGTATACAGATCGCACGCGACTCGAGCCACAGTTCTGCGTCGCATTCGCACGCCGTTCAAGTCAAACAGGGGCGAGTGTGGCATAGCGACGCGCATGGCCTTTCAAAGCGAAAGCTTTACTGGCCTTCCCGGGAACTTGCGATTTCGACGTGGCGGTGCTCCGAGGAGGCACATGACGTCACAACGCGCGCCTAGCCGCGGAGCCGAACCGGTCTTGCCGGGCCGGCGGCGGCTGGCGCACTCAACGCGAAATAGAGGCATGGTCCAAGTCTCCGCCAGTGCGGTCAGAGAGTGCTCCGAAGCCGCCGAACGCGTCGGCGGTCAAGCACAGTTGGAGTATACAGGGTCTCGCTCTGGCCGACGTGACGTCGCCGAGCAGCGCGCGGGCGCGCGCGTTACGTCGGAGTATAAGCGCGCCTTAACAGAGCCCGCGCGCCCGCGCTTAACCGCTAACCAACGCATTCGGCGGCGTCATCTATGGGAGCGAGCCACTGAAACCCCTCGCACACTCATTGAGTAAGAAAAAAAAAACTGTACCGAGGCTCGGAATCGAAACAGCGCCTTTGGCGTTTCAGGCGGAGACGCTATACCACTCCGCCACGACGGCTCAAGCTTTCATGATGAATAAAGGCGCATCTAGTGAATGTACTCTTCCGATGCAGAAGTCTACGCGCTTTCGCTACGTATATCCTGGCCTAACAGAGCTAGGCCATCAGATATTGTTTACACACAACTGCTATCAACGCTGAGACGGCGAACAGACGCAAAGATACAAGCCCCGATAAAAGAAAAAAAAAAGCCTCTCAACGAAGCAGCGCGGATCGTTTGCAGAATGTGCACACTACGAAGTAAACTGACGCTCAGTTATTCTTTCATTCGAGCGTGTTGTGCCGACACATATCACTCGCGCGCCACGGCTGTCGCAAACAGAATCCGAGTGGCGCCCGAGATTCCCTCGCGGCGCAACCGCGCTCCCATCGGCGACGCTGCAAGGTTTACTACAGCTGGGAAACAAAAACAAACGAATAAATAACGCTTTAACGAGACGCCGCAGCTGTGCGCAGCTCTCGTCAACACCGCAACCGCGCTAGTTACAGTTGCGTAACGCGTTGTGAAAAACAGTCTCTGGCTGGCTACAAGATACATGGAGAGAGGGGGGAAGAAAGAAATGCTGAGTTTGAAAACAAAACAAAAAAAGCGACTGGAATCCTGCCTGGCCTCTTCGCCCACTTGTTGGCTCGAGACCAGCCAAACCAGCAAGAAATGGACGCCGTTAACTATTAAAAACTCCGCGGGATGCCTAGCCGGTGAGGAGGCGGCGGCAGACGAATACAGGCAAGTCGTTGCCACTCTACAAGGTCGCCACCAGGTGGACTGATCCACACGACTGATCCGGTTGCCCAGCCCTCATATATATATATATATATATATATATATATATATATATATATATATATATATATATATATATATATATATATATATATATATATATATATATATATATATATATATATATATTACACACACACACTCGCCTCCAAGTGCAAATCACCGTGACTGCAGTCACGAGGTGTCGAAACTGCGGTGCAGTACAGAACCTGCAGGGATTCGACAACCCGTACAGCAGCCAGCGCGAGGGAAAAGGAGGCATCATCCATTCCGCAGCTGTGATTGCTGCAGCGTGCAGCCAATTACGCGAGACGGGATGTTGTGCCCCGCGCAGAGTGTTGCTTCTTTGAACGGCAAGAAGCTCGCGTTGCTTCAAGGCCGCCGGTTCGAGCCTCTCTCGACCTGTGAGAAGACGTACGATTCTGGTGCAGGCCAAGGCTTTGTTTCATCAGAGCTGTGTCAGAAACGAATAAGCTAAACGCATCGCCTGTAATGGTTAAACGAATACTATTGCGATCATCTGGTAAGTGTTTTGCGGCACTTATTTTGAGAAGGCGTTGTAACTTGCGGTCAACGTATGCAATATCTCGACCGCCATGTATTGCTCTTGACTGGAAGTGAAACGAACGCTAAAAGCAAAGCATACACTGGCAGAGTCGCCCCCATGCATTGCGCATACCTTCCCATTTGTCAAAACTTCCACCAGAGTCGAAACAACAAGGTCGTCGTAGTCATCATCATCAGCAGCACATCCTCACTGCGCCCACTGCAGGGAAAAGGCCTCTCTCCCACTGATCTCCAATTATCGGTGTCCTGTGCCATCCGCGGCCACCGTGTCCCCGCAAAAGCCCCGTCCGCACACCTGACCCGCTGTCGTCCGTTTGCCTTCGCTCGGAATGCATTCCGCTGCGGTAAGAGACTATCGGTGATCCAATGACTCGCGCGCAGTAACCGCGAGTTACCCTCGCAATTCACCGCACCCGACAACCGCGGCGGAGAAGCGCGCGAAATACAAACGATCCCGGTGTAATGCGGCGAGCGTGCACAGCCGAGGACAGAGGCTGGCCGAGAATTAAAAATCTCCGCTTTCAGAGCAGAAGCAGTCAGGTCGCGTATTAGGACGCGTTCCTTGCTCCGCGCGCTTTTTCTTTTCCCGCATTTTTTTTTCTTCGTTTCCCCCGTCCTCGTTCGTCCTTCACCGTGAACCGAACGAGCAGCGTTCTTAGGGTTCGTCGTCGCATGACTACTGCAGCAGCAGCAGCAGCCGGAGCACCGTGCGTCATTGTTTTGCAGCCGCCCCGGCACACAATGCGAGACTGCGAGGGGGCGGACATGTGCGCCGAGGGAATGCACTCGCGTCGATGCCATAATACCGAGACGGCGGACATGCGACCGAGCCAGCACGGTGATCCGTGCCTTTTCATATTTGAGCTGAGTGTGCCTTGCAGCGGCCGCGTGCAGGCCGTCGTCGTGCACACGCAAGGGTGTGCGTACGTCGAACGCGGACTCCGTCCTCCCCAGGCGGCTCTCACGCGTGGCGGCTTCTCGCTCCGCGACACGGCGCGCTGCTCTGTTTGGCAGCCACTGTCAACGAGAGAAGCGGCGGCCCAAACATCTGTCCGCCTTGGCTGGCTGTCCTTTTCTGGCCTTTTCATTCATCAGCGGCCGCTCGTCCCAACAAGAGACACAGCCTCGCTTGCTCTATCCTCTGCTTCATTTTACTAACGCTGCCCCCCCCCCCCCCGCCTTTTTTTTTTGAAAAACAAGAACCGCGCGCGGTTGTGTGTGTGTGTGTGTGTGTGTGTGTGTGTGTGTGTGTGTGTGTGTGTGTGTGTGTGTGTGTGTGTGTGTGTGTGTGTGTGTGTGTGTGTGTGTGTGTGTGTGTGTGTGTGTTCTAGAAAGGGCTACGGTCATAGTGCGTCATGTCTTTGTGCGGAAATAAAATACGGACACCAAGAGATGCGCGCAATGCTCTGACGCTGCCGGCTGGCACACACGGATGGACTCATACGAGCGATGCAATGTGGGAAAGACCGGTGTCTAGGTCGCGGGTTCGCACCCCAACCGCGGTGCTCGGAGCCCGAACGTCGATATCAGCGAAAGACAGTAACACCCCAGCGATATGGAAGTTGACAAACACCGAGAGGAAGATGCCATCCCTGTTCGCTATAACCCTACGGCGTCTTCCTCATTCAGCGCAGTCTTTAGCTACAAGCAGCATGTTAGCTCTCAGTAAATGCGCAATCGTTTGCGTTATTCCGAGAGAGCATACAGCCGAATGGGCTTCTCTTTTTTTCTGTCATTTTTTATTTCACCATCCCCAGCGTGCGCTTTGACTGCGGGGCACCCACCGGTTTTTATGGACCCAATGTAGGGTATACCTCCGTACTGTGCGTAAAGATTATATAGTATAAGCTAGGCAGCGCTCATGGAGCTCCGCACAATGAGCGATGTGCTGAGCGTTCGTGCGGGCCGCGGGAATAGTGCAGCAACTCTTTGGATATGACAAAGCTCATCGCAGCTGAAACATACAAAAATTTGCAGAGTTCGCACTGCAGATATCTCCGGAAGATTTCGCTCCCACAGCGCGGGCAAAGGGGAAAAAAAAAAAGGCACGCCTGCAACTGCACCAGGATATACATTTGCATCAGGTAGATCCCTACGCTATTTCCGTTTGTTTTTAATCACCATTTTTTTAATCCAAATTCGAGTTTTCGTCACAAATTATCCAATTACTCCACTCCTTGCCCATGTGCGCGTTTGTATCAGCAATGCACCCTGGCCAATCCCCCGTCGTGGGTATGTGCCATTAATCCTGAGGACATCATCATCACCCGCGCTACTGCACGAGTACTCGCTGATGACTTCAGTATATTCGTGTCCAAAGTGGGACATATACGCGACGAAAACATCGGATAAAAGGTCATGACCTTCCAGCATTTAGTCCCAAGTAGTTGCTGCATTGCAGCTAGAAGCGCAAAAAAAAAATGCTATGTTTATCAAGAAACGCATAATTACTGCACAACAGAAATGAGCGAATTTGACTAATCTATGAATATGATTTAGCAGCTTTTGCTTTGGCGCTAATTGGCTCACGATCAGACGGATCGCTTTATAGCGCGCAACACAGCACAGATCACAAAAAGGTAGACGGTACACGGGCCAACTCACAATTGCTTACTGAAAATTTGATAAAACCGCGCTCGTGAATTATTAGCATCGTCCAGCAGATGAGCTCCCTCACCTCTGGCGGCTGGTACGGTGACCTTGGTTTCATCAATACGTCGAGAAATGCCGGTTTTGCAGTAATGTGTGAAGCGGACATAAGGCTCCGAATATTGCGTTCCTTAGAAGTGCAATGCGCGCTGTGCAGAACCGCGCGCAAAACGAAATACCACCAGAGGTCAACCAGGAGTGCGCTGACGAGAGGAGCAGGCGCAGCATCGGCACACGTACTACGCAGCGCCCCGCTGTCTGCCGCAGCTAGCCGCCTCAGCTGCTGCTGCTGCTAGCGCGTGTCAAGGCCCAAGAACAATCAAAAAAAGAATAGACTAAAGAAAAGGTTGTTGCCACACCTCTTCCTCTCTCTCCCTCCTCTCGGCTCACTGCGCTATTTGACGACTTTGCTCATTTTTCCCCTCCGCTTTTGCTCCCTTTCAAGCGTCGGCTTAATTCTCCACGGTGGCTCGGCGTGACGACAGCCCCTGAGCTGACACGACTACGGCGTCGGTAGCGGCACATAATAACGGCGCCGCCGCAGAAAACAGCTGTGACATGAGCGCCTATGCTCGAAAGCCGCGGCTGGCTCGGCTCGCCGCGCGGCCAGCCAGCCAGCCGCGTGCGCCGCTGCCAAGATGCATGCGAGAGCCGGGACGGCGCGGACAAAACAAAAGGACGGTCGCCGCAGCGGGGAGCAAACGAAATAAAAAGAGGTGAAAAAGGTGCGCGCAGTGAACGAGTTCCGAGCTCACGCGTCGACAGAGGAGGAGGCCAACCGCGCTCCTCGCCGGTGTTGTTTGTTGCACACACACGAGCGGCGGATTACAAAATGCCGACGCATTTGTCTCCGCTGCATTCTCCGCCTGGCCGTCCTCGCGGCTCGGCTCGACCCGGTACGCGGCTTTGGCAAGGGCGGAGTCGACGCGTATGTGCCAGCAGGTGAACAAGCAGGACAGGCGAGGTCGTGCGGGATTGAAGCCTGCAACACGCGTCTCCTGTGTCCCACCAGCAAGCGCATAAATGCGGCGTTGGTGTATTTGCTGCCTGCCTGCCTCAGCGTACTTTTCACGCCGGTGGCCGGTGCGCATAGCGGCCGCCCATTGTCAGAGGGAAGCTCCTTCCTCCACTGTGCGCACAAACGAGTTAAAAGAAGCAGCTAATAAAAAAAGGGGGGGGGGGGGGCGGATGCGGGCCAGATTTTTCGATCCGATCGCCGCGCTTTCTTTTTCTGCGCTCCGCGGGTTGTGTAACGGGAAGCGCTTTGTTTGGGTCCACTTCCGGTGGCGGTGTGCACACGGCGACGAACGTGTTCCGAAGTGCACGATGCGGTGGAGGGAATGGGGGAGAGGAAAGGGGGGGTGGCGGAGAGGGAAGCCGGCAAAGGTGTCACGTGACCGCCAGCGTTGGAACTCTGAAAGCGCTTGTGCGACAGGCCGAGCGGCGTCTCTGTCGGTTTGGAACAAGTGTTCACACACCTGCTTCTTTCTTCGGGTTTGGATCGGGCAGCCGCTCACTCGAAGCAAAGTAAGAAAGAAAAAAAGTAAAAAGATTTTCGCTCAAAGCAGGATCGTTGACAAAGAAGAATTTGGCCCAAAGAAGAAAGTGTACTGGATGTACAGTTATCTTCCCGGCACAATCGTCCCCCTACAGAGATGACAATCCATATCACTTTATTTCCTCTCACTTGCTTTCGATTACATTGCGCAGATAACTCCGGCATGCAGTCAGAAATCACCTTTGCGGTGGGGGATGCAATTGTTGCGATAAACAGCAAAGCCAGTGCATACACGCGTGCACATATGATTACAGGCGGCATTGCCACGCATAATTGCGCCTCTCACCCATCCTTGCGGCATACTGAGCATCGATGCGGCGTGTATGCACTAAGCGGCGCATATCACAACACCCGATAAGAGATGAGGCTCCGATCATGCCACTGAACACACTTCCGTCAATGCGTTTATACGGGTAGTGCAAGGGCACCTATAAACTTCAAAAGGCCCCTGATAGGGCACGCCGCATCGAAGGGCCGTGCTTGAGGCAAGGGGCTCTCAGTAAAGGTGTGCTGGCAGGTTAAAGGACGCCGTTTCAAGAATATCCCTCAGCAAGAATTTTCTTAGTGCCTTTTGTAGCAGGCGAGATATCTGCAGTCGAAACGCGAATTTCAGCGTCTTCCCTTACAAAAATGGTCTATAGAGAGTCTATAGACTTCTTATAGACTATATTGCCCTCCTGGAGATGTTTCTTTTGGTCTATTCATAATCGATAGACTGTCTACAGACCAAAGTCTACGAAAGATGTGTGTCCATAAATATATAGATGGTCACAGGATTTGTAATGCCTATAGACAGTTCTCTAGGGTTTGTCTATAATGAATCTATAGACTTCATAGACGGAAGTCTATGGACATTCTATAGACTGCCTAGAGAAAATTTTGTAATATTTGGCGCGTTCTTCTGCCCTCTCGACATTTTTTGCACGCTCAAAGGTCGGAGCACTTCCATGGGCCCCACTCGTCTCGGGTGCATGGATGGACGATAGGAGCGTTCCCTTTGAAACGGGCTGGTGGCTGTTTTTTTCTTTATGTTTGTGACTTGCCGGAGCGACACAACTGACTGGCCGCGGCCACAGCAGCCGTGTGACGTCTGCAAAAGTCTAACCAATAGCGGCGATGTCTAACAGAGATACGAAGGAGCGCGAATTGCGAGAGGCCATGTGTGGAAAAAAATCTCCAGAAAAGGCTCACCAACTTGCGCGCGCGGCTCTCGGGGGCGTGTGCAAGTGCATCATTATTTGGCTCAGGGATTGAGCGACTTTTTGTACTCTCCTCAGAAAGTGTCGCAGAGTTCGTTTAATATATTACTGAATTAAAAAAAAAAAACCGAAGAAGCTGCCCACTTCTGCTATCTATACGCTGCCTTACTCCGACATGCACCCCGTAAGGAAAAAAAAATCACAGAACGGTTACGACTATATGTAACGCGAGATCCAGCGATAGCTGTTTAGGCGTTTAGATCACGTGATGCACCCCTGCACTGGCAGGCGGCTGTTCCAAACAGAGCAACCCGCACGTAGGGTTATGCGACCCAGGGTGACCGTGATACAAAGTGAGCGCATTAATGACACCCGGGTAGATGTCAATAACGAGGCACCCACCGCCGACGGCCACGAGAAAGCCAGGAACGGGCGCCTGATGCAGCCATCGCTGTAAAGCGGTGGTGGTGTTTTCACCGCGCTCCCTACTGGGAGCGGTTCCCGCGGAAGGTGCATGGAGGAATAAAAGTCGGCCGACGAGAAGAAACACGCTGCCGGCACCCATCAGGGCAGCGAGATTGGCGCACGCAGAGGATCGCCTCACGAGGCCTTCGCTCGCGCATGCGCACATGCACGCCCAGAAAGGGAAGAGCTCCATGCAGCAAGTGCGGCACGGATGACCCGCGAAGAAAAGGAAGCAGGGGAGCCACGCATGCCTCTCCGCCGGGCGTCTGACCCGGAAAAAAGGGGTGGAAAATAAAATGGCCATACAAAATCCATGCCGGCACAGGCCACTAGAGAGGACACTGGTTCGAAGAGGCGTGCGCGAATCGAGTGCATTGCAACAACGGCCGCCTGAAAGACCACCGGCTTCGTTCGCCCAGGCGGTCGGTGCTCACAATCGGCGATTCGCACGACCACCTGCATGTCCCGCGCGCTGTGCATCTCGCTCTTGGATATCACTCATAGTCCCGCAGTCTGACCATTTCCTTTTCTTTACCGCACGCTCTCGTTTTACCAGCTCGGGACGAGCGCTGCGCCTCGGCCGTGCTCGTCGAAGCTGACCCAAAGGGCGCGCGCGACTCGTAGAATCCCGCGTTCTTTTCGGGCTTCGGCGAGGACAGCGAAAGGCCCCTGTCGCGATCTTGTCTCGTCACCAGAATTAGAAGGTTCTGCTTCGAACGAAAGGCGTTTCATTTCAGCGCCTACTACGCTTACAGTGCGTTTGTATACGCCAATCAGCGCCACGCCTGTAAATTACTTGCAAGTTGGTGCGTACCGCGTACAATGCACCTGCACGCCACTTAGCGGCACACGTGTGCACCGCAATAAAGCATACAATGCTACACAGCGCACCTGCTGCCAATTAGCGATACTGCACGCAGTATACTGCTTAAAAGTGCTCCCGTATGCGGGAAGGTGCCAATTAGAAAGGCGAATCAGAAAACGGCGTATTTAGAAACGCAGAAGCTGAGCGTTGGAAGAGTTCTCATTGTCTTTCCGTGGCATATACACGTGTTCGCGTACACTACATACTCCGCACCGATGTGCTGAGCAAGAGCGTCGTCCAACGCGGGAAGCGACTGCACGATCGCCAGACTTTCTCGCGAAGGCGAAAACCCGCGCTCAGCGCGTCCTCTTTCGTATAGCGCGTGTTGCTGCCACGTTGCATGCCTTCGCTCGTTGCGGAAGGATCGCCTGCAATGATGAGCCGCAATCTGTCGGAAGATGGAACGCTGGAGAACAACGTCACGGCACACAGCAAAGTGATCAGAGCGCGCGCATACACATTCGAGAGGGACGATCCGTGGGCAAGAACGCCCCGTGATGAGCGATAAACAAACGTATCTTTCGGTTCCTGCACGCTCGTGGTTTGCCGTCCTGCGCACTATTTGGCGCACTGCATGCAGTGCGTGGCCACTTGGCGGTTCACCTGCGCGCTTACGCGTACAACGCCTTCCCAGAGCCGAGCCTCCCGCTGCGCGCGCACTCTCGCCCTCGTTCGCCTTTGTTTACCCGAACGGAAGAAGGCACCGGCGCAGCAGCCAACGACCGATACAGCGCGGCGAAGGCCGATAGCCGCCCCACACGACAGCGCAGGAGGCCCGCGGGAAGAAAGTGCATACGCACAATGTGCGTGGTACGCGCTGTGCTCGGCGCTTGCTTTCACCTCCGGTCAGAGTCCTCCTGTTTCGTTCGCGCATGCCGTGACGTAGGCGGGAGCGACCCGCCAAGGACGCCTGCCGCCGCTCCGGTGCGGACAGCGACACACACTGCAATTACGGCGCACTCTAAACTGGAACACACGCAGCACTGCGAGCGCACTCCGTGCCTTGCGGGAAACTGGCTAACACAACGTGGCTGAATGCGTACCTCGCACAAGAGAATGAAACGTGACGTCACGGTCACGCGACGTGAGTAAGTGCGCATCAGGAACGCCGACGGCGTTTAATGCGAGAACATTAAAAAAAAAAACCTCGGCGGGAAGAAAATGTGCAGTCGGAAGCTAAATTCGCTGATTGGCTGGATGTAAGTGACGTCACCGACCCAGAAGTGACGTTACTTCCCGTGAACGCATCAACAGCTGCTAATGTTATTGCAACGCCAACACACAATGAAATTAGGTGCCCCTGTATTTTTGCCTTGTCCCTATGCGACAAGACAGGTTTCGTTAAGTCGGCTTGTCACAGCAGGTGCTACCTGCATGCACATCGCACTCTGGGCCATATGCTCAGGGCAGCATGTGCATGCGCAGCACACGGCTGCTTAGTCGTCGTCGTGCGTTTCGAAGCCACCGAAAACATATTACCTATGCTCGTCATGGCTTTTGACGGAAAGTCTTCAGAACATAATAGCAGTGGGTACCTAGCGCAAGTTCAAATTCAAATTTAAATTCAAATTTATTTGCCACCATGGTACAGATGATGGCGGGGACCCGTAGTAAAAGCTGCCGTTTGACAGCTTGACAGGCCACGGGCCCCCACTTTGACAGCAATACAGTAAAGAAATAAAGAAAATACAATACAATACAATAAAGAAAATAAAAAAAATACATATAGCAGAGCTGTTATCCGGTTACAGTAGTCAGCATAAAATCAACAGCATTGTCCTGGCTGGAAAGAAAACTTACAATGATGGTGAAAGAAAGAAGAATTAGGTAGACAAATCACAGAAAAAAGGTTAGGTGTAGTGTAAAAAAAAAAAATACTCGAAAAAACAGTTTGTGGCGTGTTGTGTTTTGGAGATCAATATCGTTTTGTGCGAGTTTGTTAAGAAGTTGATCTTACTGCTACCACAACTACCACGAAACTATACCCAACAGAGGAAATTCCAGAAAAAGAAAACAACTGGGCTGCCTTCCTATCGAAGAGTCAGGCTCGAACATTGCCTGAAACTTGAAAGAGGATCTTGCCTTCCAGTTCCTCGCGTCGTCCCCTGGCGGCAAACTTCGGCGATATAACCGCCAGAGAAAATCGTTTTCTCAGCACCCTACACACGCACTCCGGTACGGAAAAGCCAATCGCGTCGAGCGGAAACGAAACAAGAACGGAGCGGCGGAAGGAAAATACGAGAATGGAACGAGGGAGTTGTTTTTCTTCTGCTCTGATCATTCCGTGCGAGCAGCAGTGCGCCGATCCTTCCTTCCGCCGTCATAAACATGCGGGCGCGACAGATCCGCACCCGTCTCTTCCATCAGCGGCGCGCATCCTTCCTCCTCCCTTTATGCCTCCTCTCCACGCCCCTTGCGCACGAGACTGGCGTTCTTCCTCGCGTCCACAGAGGCGGCAGTGACGACACCCTCCCCCCAACCATTCCCTTTCGTGTCGCAACTCGCGCCCTCTGTTTCGCTTTTCTTCCACTGGCGTCATCGGGGAGTTTGTGACCGCGCGTACAGATTGCGACAAGAGTTGAACGCAGTCGGGAGGACGACACATCGTGGAAGGAAGGGATAGAGATGATGATGTTTGGAAGGCGGCGCGTTCAACTGTCTCCTCTGTTGAGGGAATCACCGCCTTTGCGCTGCGCTGGGGGTAAGCAGCCAGCCCGCATATTAACCCGCGTTTGCTCGAAGCGACCAATCAATTTAAGGAAAAATCAGAGCAGCGTTTACTGCTCGACCTACTCCCTCCCTGCTCCCTGGACAACCGGCCCTCCGCCAGTTCTCCTCTCCTGCTCGGCCCGTTCTCTGTGGTTACCCTTCCTCAGGTAGCAGCGCAGGACGTAGACGGGAGCGCGAGACGAGAAGGCGACCCTTCGTTCCAGAGCAAAAGGCGCTCGTATATGCTGTGCGATGTCATCATCATCATCATCATCATCAGCCTTACTACACCCACTTCAGGGCAAAGGCCTCTCCCATGTCTCTCCAATTAACCCTATCCTTTGCCAGCTGCATCCACCCTTTGCCTGCAAACTTCTTAATCTCATCTGCCCATCTAACCTTCTGCCGCCCCCTGCTACGCTTACTTTCTCTTGGAACCCACTCCGTTACCCTTAAAGACCAGCGGTTATCTTGCCTTCGGATCACATGCCCTGCCCAAGCCCATTTCTTTCTCTTGATTTCGACTAGGATGTCATTAACCCGTGTTTGTTCCCTCACCCACTCTGCCCGCTTCCGATCTCTTAACGTTACACCTATCATTTTTCTTTCCATGGCTCGCTGCGTTGTCCTTAACTTAAGCTGAACTCTTTTCGTTAGCCTCCACGTTTCTGCCCCGTAGGTGAGTACCGGTAAGATTATGCTGTTGTACACTTTCCTCTTGAGGGAAATTGGTAAACTGCCACTCATGATCTGCGAGAATTTGCCATATGCGCTCCACCCCATTCTTATCCTTCTAGTTATCTCCCTCTCATGATCCGGATCAGCTGTCACTACCTGCCCTAAGTAGACGTATTCCGGCACAATTTCTAGGCTCTCGCTGCCAATTGTGAACGGTTGTTCCCTTGCTAGACTGTTGAACATTACCTTGGTTTTCTGCATGTTAATTTTTAGACCCATCGATCTGCTCTGCCTGTCTAACTCGTTGATCATGATTTGCAGTTCACCTCCTGAGTGACTCAGCAAGGCAATGTCATCAGCAAATCTCAGATTATTTAGGTATTCTCCATTTATTCTTATTCCCAACTGTTCCCAATTCAGGCCTCGAAATACCTCCTGCAAACATGCGGTGCACAGCATTGGCGATATCGTGTCTCCTTGCCTGACGCCCTTCCTTATTGGAATTTTATTGCTGACTTTATGGAGGACTATAGTAGCTGTGCAGTTGCTATATATATCTTCCAGTATTTTGACATAAGGCTCTTCTACCCCCTGATTACCCCCTGATTGTGCGATGTCAGTGCATGTTAAAGATTCCCAGGTGGTCGAAATTATTCCGGAGACCTCCACTGCGGCCCCCCTCTCTTCCTTTCTTCTTTCACTCCCGCCTTCCACCCAGCACGGTTCCACCCAGAAGTGATGCAGTTACTGCGCCTTTCGGTTCCTCAAAACCAAGCGTTTGTTCCAGAGAATCAATGCACAGTCACTGCACAGGTGCGCTTACATTTCTGTTGTTACCACTACCGACTGCGGCGCCACCAAGCAAACAAACACAAAAAATGTCTGTGTGAACCGGCCTCTCGAGCCGTCATTATTTCCTCCAATACGTCCCTGAAAGAACGACGTGCCTGGAAAGAATTTGATTTGATTTCAATCGATTTGATTTATTTCCACAAACAAGCAGGTACAAGGTTGTGGTGGAAAACTAGGGGAAAAAGCTGCAAAGAAGGCAGCTTGACTGGCCCCAAGTTCCGCTTACAATGGCAGCATATTAATCATCATCATTTTAATCGGCTATTCTTAGGGGAAGTAAAAGAGTCGAAGAGTAAGTAGTATTGTGTACCATTAACCTGCAAACAAGAGAGGAAAAAATGATGCGTAGCCCACATGTGCACGTGAAAATACTTTCCAGCAGGTCGCAAGAAACGCGTATCCTTGCCTCTTGTTCGGCACAAAACTGGAGCCACGGTCTATACCGTCGATCGCGGTACCTGCCACAAGCGCGCACTTAGACGAGTGAGAGTGAAGCTTCCCTGACCACGACAGCACGCGCACAGTCACAAGACCCGGCTCTATACGTCACCTGCAGTTTAAAATAATCCATGGCGTGCATTCGAGTCGGCATGCCATCGAGTAACTTCGGCTTTTTCCCATCTGTTTCTCTACTAGCTCAAACGTGCCGCGCTCACCCAACAACAGGCCTTCGCAAGCACTATACATAACTGCACATCTATTTCTCTCTCTTTTTGCCATTGTCTGCTCCAAGCGCACAAATGCGTCAGGAAGCACGTATGTGTCATAAGCGCGCCGCTCAGCGAAGGCCAATGCGTGAACTCATCGCGGAAGCGCGCCAAGTTTTGTTCGACAAGCCCAACAACGGCCGGAGATTATACGTTTGCACGCGCTCACACAGCGTCCCGCACTTTTGATGCGAAAAGCTTAACTACGTTAGTCAACACCGCGCGAAGCCGGCATATGTTTTTTTTTTAATTCCGTGCTCGTTTTCATTTTCTGCCTCGTTCGTCTCTGCATTGCCGCTGCACACTGGGAACACGTTGCATCTTCCGCTCCGCACACAAATGCGTCTCCCCTCTCTGTGTGCGTACACGTGTGTGTGAGAGAGAGAGGAGGAGGGATACCGTGGAAGGAGGAGGGTATGGCGAGAGCGTAAGCCACCCGGAGAGTACTGGAAGGAGGAGGGTTACCACAAAACGAGAGGGGTATGAAATACATCGTTTTGAGTTTTAGGAAACAAAAGTGGCAGTAACTGTACTGCTCTGTGGAATCATCAACCTGGAATCAACAGCTCCGAGAGCGAGCGAGCGAGCGAAAGCAAGCAAGGAAAGAAGGACGGAAAGAAGGAATGAAAAAAGGAATGAAGGAAAGAAATAAGCTCCGTAGTGTATGGCTCTGAATTAATTGTACGCTTACCCACTCCGTACCAATACTGTGGGTACGTGCGGCATCTTAGCTGGCCACTGTATTGCTGCTTACCTCGATAGGAATTCGCAAAGGTGGGTCGAGTCATTGCCGCAGCAGGGAAGTGGAAAAAGCTGCAGCCATTTAGTCGGACACGATTCACGAGTTAAGCATGACAGGAGTCGTGCAAAGACTCCTCCTCAGACACGCACTCTACGCGACGCTCTGAAATGGCGAGCGCAGTTCCATTTTTGCCACCAACGAGTTCAGCTCTCCGATTTCGGGCATTTCCTGTACATAAATTGATATGGCAGGAAGCTATAACTGGATGCGCCTCACGCATAAAAAAAAACGCTAAACGGAAAAAGAAAAGCGAATAAGCTCCGGCATGTGCTCCTAATAAACACCCTCTCTATTCGGTGTTCCAGATTTGTTTTTTTTTAATGTATGGCGCCGGAGGCTTTTTGTACTTCGCCCTCTCCAGGGCACTTTCTCCAATCCCCCGCTCCCCCCCTTTTTTTTTCTTCACCGCGCAGCGCAGTGCAACGGCGTTGCTTTTTTGGTCTCCGCACTGCGCGCCGAGAGTCGGTAAACAATCCCCGCGGCCAGAGCGAGTCCGAGCAAGCAGCCGCCGATAGCCCGGCGAGATAACAGCGATAGGCCGGCCGAGCACTGCCCCGGGCAAGGTTATCGCAGGGCGCGACGTCAGGTGTCCTCGAGCGTCGCGTCAGCGCTGTTTGCCTGAACTTCAGGCGACGACGGCTTCCGACTTACTCGCGCTCTTTGCGATTACAACGTGTCCCCTTCTGCACTGTTGTTTTTATGTTAGCTCTACAACGTCCCTAAATAAACACGCCGGCGAGCGGATGATGTTGGGATGAACACGGACTCAACGGGTGGAGGTAGATGGAAAAGCCAGCGCGTGAAGTGATTTAAGCTCACACACAGCGGTTTGCTGCAGTGGTGACGACGATTTCGCCTCGCAGCCAGCAACAGTGAGCGTTCTGTGTACAAGAAAGGCAGCTTATTTTGAGACTGCTCACCAATAACAACAAGAGCAAGGCAAATTCCCCAGCGGGAAAAGAGAAAAGTAGCCAACCCAGGCAATGAATTGTGACCGTCCTTTTCGTAGCTTGCATGTGATGGTCATTGGAAATCACTCGAAAATCTCGTTGCTTAAATTGCATAATATAGCGTTAGCACAGTGGTGTAAGGTACAGTCGGGGCCAAAAGTCTCTGACCCCCCTCCACGTTTTGAACCGTGACGCGCTGCGTGACGATGCAGCCCTGGTGTCGATATCGGCGCACTGAACCGGTCTCGGGTAGCGCCCGCAGGCAGCGCGGCACGGTTCAAAACTTGAAGGGCGGTCAGAGACTTTTGGCCCCGACTGTACTCCACTTAACGTAGGACCGCGACATTACCGGGTGCTCCGGACCCTTCCTCGCGACACTGAGCAACTACAAGCATTCGTCGCATCATTCCTCCTTTTCCCCCCCGCTAACTTGGGTTCCCATTCTAAAGGCCCTGCACTGCGTTGAAACACATTGTGTTGCGACAAGTACGCATACACGCTGCGCGCGAGTCAGCTACGAATCAGCGCTTAAATTCCCTCACACCGACCTCACAGTGCAGTAAGTCTGACGGCCGCGACTGGACTGCCGATGTACGCGAGAACAAGCGCAGAACTTCCCTCCCGGCCGCTATCCGAAGCGGAAGCTTGGATTTCTCGGAAAACCGCGCACTCCCCCGCACTTCCACCAATCGGCGCAGCCCTCTCGTATCTTTTCTAAGAAACGGCCCTTTTTCGAGCCGCGGCTGCTCGTGTGGAGCAGAGGGAACACGTAGAGAGGCGGTTCCAACTTGGTGGCTGCTGTGTATTATATAATCTATATTATACACGTCACGCTCACGGCGCAGCCTGTCGCCATTAGTCTCAGCAGCGAACGTAACACGCGCTCCGTGGTGCCTTTGACCCCGAGGGGGGAGGGAGAAGAGCCACGGAGGTAGGTGGGGCGGTTGTAGCACGCACACGCGTTGGGTGGAGGCTGCGATCCCCACGAGGCTCTAGAGACTGTGTTGAGGGTTCCTTTTCCACGCAACGAAAGAGAGAGAGAGGGATCCCGGACGGGGAGCACTCTTCGCCGCCAGAGGTCACGGGCGCCGCGTCCTTTCCGCCATAAACAAGAGGTCCCCCTCTGCCAGCCAGCTCGCGGTCCGGACCTTTCGCTGTCCCCCCTCGACGTCCTTTCCTTTCTGGTTGATTATCTGTGCGTACTTGTGCCCAGCCCCGATCGCAGCCCAAGGAAAGAGTACTGGTGCCTTCCCCCGAAACGGTTTTACGCCGTCAGTCGGCAAGCAGCCCCCGTCGCGGTGCCTCCTCCTTCCCGGGCAGCAACCAACGGCCTGCCGGTCGGAGGAAGCGCAAGGGGCAGTCGAGCGCGGCAGCAGCGAGGGGAAACAAATTTAAATACAAGTACGGGGCGGCCATCGACGCCGCCGCGGCGTTGCGTGGCTGCGCACACGCCCAAATAAACACCGCGGTGAGCGCCTCGCAATGCGCCGAGTGGCAGTGGGACGACGACTCGCTGTGCACGGGGCGCTGGCCGAAGGGACCAGGGTACGGTCATCCGATTTCCAGTTCAGGGTAATGAAAACGAATACTGTGCACGGACTACGAATTTTGCATGCTATAAGCTACTCGGCATGCGTACTCAACATACGCCTCATGCAGTGGTGTTACTGTCAAACGGTGATCTGGAGCAGTTGCAGAGCTCTCTTGGCGCCCTTTGTAGCAGCGGACTCGGCTTTCAGTGCGCTAGCACTGGATGCCTGTCTGCTGGTGAAGCCTCCACCCGCAAAAGTGGAAAAGTGGAGAGAAGGAAATCCCGAAACGAGGTTTGATTTGGTTTGTGGAGTTTTTAACGTCCCGAAGCGACTCAGGCTATGAGGGGCGCCGTAATCAAGGGCTGCGGATTCGCCTCCACCGAAATGCGAGCGCCGCGGCCGGGATCGAACCCGCGTCTTTCGCGTCGGCAGCTGAGCAGCGCAACGCTCCCTTCTAAATCGATGCGCACTGCCGATATGTGCGAAACAAAAACAAAAACGCAGCCTCGACGAGCTGCCAGCAGTCAAAGCTCACCCGCGTCCTGTAACACCGCGCAGCTAAGGAGCGACTGCTCGCATTACATCTCAAACGTCGCATTCCGTGCGCGTCGCGTTACTTGCTTTCCGTCTCGAATCACGTAACGACCAGGCAGAAGACGCCTTTAATCGCTCAAAGCGTCGGAAACGGTGGCCCGTCGCCAAAAGACCCTCGCCACTGCCTGGAGAAGGAAGCAAGAGGGAACAAGGCGGAGCTCTTCGCAGCGCGTATCACGTACCGCGGTGGTCGAGCACAGACGCGTGCAAATGTGCTACGCAGTAAGCAAGGCCACGCAAACAGGCTGCACTATATATTACAAGGTGGCACATTCGAGTACACAACGCGTACAATAAACGCACTGCGCGCGTGCAGCGAAGGATCGGTGTAGGGCGATAACGAAGCGGGCGCCCGAGGCCGCCTCAGCGGAGAGGTCGACAGTTGTGGCTCGCCCGCGACGCCAAAGGAGAAGTCACAACGCGGCGAAACGAGTCAAGCTATCGGGGTCACGTCAGGCAGCCAGATACCGTGACGATTACCGCTGGCGCGATCGATTCTCTTTTCCCGGCTTCCTTAGGCGCGCCGCCTCAAGGCAGCAGCTGCGCAGTCGCCGTCAGATGCGCGCATTCAGAAACCGCCGGTGCTCTCTGCATCTCCGAGTCGCCTCTTTTCTTATTATTGTTACTCCTTACGCCAGAGTCGAAGACTGAAGCAAGGAGAGCGGAATAGAAAAGGAGAAACGGAACACCCGCGTCGAATGATTGCCCACGGGAGCCCTAATTTAAACGGCGCCTTCGGCACTCTCAGGATCGCGCTGGCGTTCATTGCTTTCTATCTTTTTCTTTTTCGGTGCTCTTACTGTTGTCTACCTTTCCTTGTTGGCTTCCGATTCCGGGGAGTTCGCGATGCACAGGAATCCCGTCCGGGCCGGCCCTAATATACCTGCGATCCCCCAGAGAGTGAAGTATCTCACGAACTTGCTTTAGTTCATACAAATCGCTCAGAAAGAAAAAAAAGCGGGGTGGTAAAACGCACGTTGCCGGAATTCCAGCCAGTGCGAGCCGGGCCGTTCCGTCTCTGGCATGCCAATATATTCCATATTTACCGACATTATAAACTCTCTCCTTGTAAAAAATTTGGGAGGTGCGGATATTACGCGTGTAAAATTTACACTTCCTGAAATTAAACTTTTCTCACATTGGCCCGGGGGTACGTACATAATGCAAATGCGTTCGTTACGCGAGTAAATACGGTACGTACAGCCGCGCTGGAAGCACTTCCTTCTTTCCCAGCTGGTGCATTATTAAGGGCTCGCTGCCGAGCCGGCTCCAAGAGCAGAAGAGTGACGCATAAAAAAATTGCGTGTCGATTGGAGAGCGTGGCGCACTCCACATGTCTCTGCACAGGCCGGATCGCAGCCCACCGCGTATCTATGCGCTGCTCCTTGAAGCTTGGCAGAGGGGCCGACGTCCGACGAAGCTAGGCACACGGCACGGCGAGGATCCACGCCAAGCGCGCACGTCGAAGACGAACGCGCTGAATCACGACCGCACACATCTTCCACTCCGTGCCGATATAGTTGCATGCAGCGCTGTTATGGGCAGGTGTTGAAAACGGGCTCATCACTACACCTCGTTCTTTCGGTCTTCTTGACGTCGGCTTCCGATGGGGAGGACTAATGAGCTTCAGTCCATGCTAGGGATTAACGATGCTCCTCAATTATTACGTCGCTAGAAAACGAAGCAATAAATGCAGCGAACCCGCTTACAACGAGAAAGAGTTCATATCTAAGGCATGCTGTACTATACCATCCTCTTCGCTGGTCGCAGCTGACGCAAAGATGAAGTGTGCACGCGTTTCACAGCCTCGGCGGCCCGCAGGGAACTGTCTGTACCACGTGCTGGGATGGCGCGTGTATAGCAGCAGTGCGAGGTCGCGACCGTCGTTGCTCGTTTCGCACACGCGAGTGATCGGCGCACGGATCGTTGCACGACCCGCTGTGCCGTTAAAGCGCTCGCCCCGTTCACCTCTCCAAGTCTGCACTGCCTGCGCGCTGGCAAAAGAAAAAGAGCATTTTACCTTCTCGCAACGTATTCTTTCTCTCTTTTTTTTGGTGCTTATTTTTGATCCGCGCAAAGCGTTCAGTCCCGCGAGCTGTTTGCGCCAATCTCCGTCTGTGAACGCGGCGCGCATGCTAATCGCGCGGCCTTTAAAACCCCGTTCACCGTGCCCCCCACCCTTCTCTCCACCCCAGCAGACAAACCTGCTGCTGCGCTTCATAGGCGAACGAACAGCTCGTGCTGCACACGGGACGGGTCGCGCGCAGCGATACAGACGGAGAATAACGGCTGAAAAAAAGAGATGCTGAAAAAGACGATAGAGCGGCAGGTGGCAACTCCGCCGAGTTTGACACAGCGTGCGTTTTTATACTGCTGCCCGAGGGAAAAGGTAAAGGTCAAGCTTGCGTCCCGAATCAAAGTTTTCTGCGGACGCTGTATACCTCTCCCAATCGCTGCTTGACCAGGGCGTCACGTGACCGTCTTCGGGTCATGCAGTTAAGAGAAGAAGGAGGTGGCACTCACCGGGTGCGTCCGAGGGCACCCTGGGCGACTTCGGGCTGCACGAGAGGCGCATGAGCACCATGGCGGCCATGCAGTCGTCCATGGTGTCCGCGTCCTCGCTGGCGCTGGGACGCCGCTTGCGACCGCTGCGTACAGGACAGAAACACGCGGTCAGGCACCACACGAGTATACGGTATACGCGCAGGCGTCTAAGAGCGCTAGGGTGCACTCGCGTCTGTTGGGTCACATCCGGCATCAACCAAACGCACGACATGCAGGAGAAGTACCACTCGAGTTTCCACACAGCAGGCTTTTATACAGTCGGCACGCCATCATCATCACGCGTCCATCTCCTCCTCTGGATTTCAAGCTTTCTTGTGACCCCGCCTTTGCTTTGCGCACATTACGGATGCTGACAACGGGGGCTCACATGCACAGGCGCGAACACGCAGGCACCACTCGGCTTATAAATTTAACTTTGCAATGGTTCCGTCGAATCTGGAAGTGCATCAAAGGGATCGTGCTCAGGAAAACGAAACGAAATGTTTGCATTCGACGTATACTTCGGAATTAGCCGCTGACTGCACTCTTTTGCTGTTTCATGTTGGCTAGTCCCTCCTCAGAAACGGGTGGTTATGCGAAGGAACGCGGGAACCTCCTCAAATGGCGAGAAACTGGTAGTAGGCACGCAGGGCCACGCATTCCTTATAAGTTATACCACGTTTCACCACAAATATCCCCAAGCTGCCGCCGCAGCGAGAAATTTGGACTGTCTCTCGAGAGGGATGTACGCACATCCAGTGCGCCAGACAACAAAAATATGTAAACATTTTGATGGCAGATGCCGCGGCCAACAACATGTTTTCCTTCCATTGTTATTTTATTAATGATAGCCACTACAACAACAACATGTACCATTCCGTTCCTTGTAGTGTCGCGAAACAGGGGCTTGCTTTTCACAAACACACTTTGGAGCGAAATGGCCAACTGTCGACACAGTTCCCCGGCCTAAGCAGGGACATGAAGCGCGTGTCCGGGAAGAAGTCCCTAACCGTTGTCGTAGCCTTCGCCAGATACGTTCTATCCCGGTGTAGTCACGAAGCCTGCACTCGTGGTGAAGGTAAGGCACGTGGCGAGAAAGCCAACTGCGACCAGCTGGACGCCGATGGTTGAACCCCTTCTCTCTCTATCACACACACACACACACACACACACACACACACACACACACACACACACACACACACACACACACACACACACACACACACACACACACACACACACACACACACACACACACACACACACACACACACACACACACACCCGGCAGGCAGCAAGTAATCGCGTGCATACCCGCCGAAGCGATCGATGCGAGTTTGTGCATAATCCAAGGAAGCATGCAGAGATGCTTGGTTTCTTTTTCCCTCCGCCGATGCCACGCACAGAGGAGCGCGGGACGATTGCTCACCGTTGGCCGGACACGCGATGAAACGAGGGCGCGCCTCCCCGCGCTAATTATGCGCAGGTCCTGGCGCTCTTCTCCTCCTGCGTACGTCGTGTGTGCGCGGAGGGAAGCAACAGCCCGCCGCAGGGCAAACACATGCCACGCCACCAAGGAGGGAGACGGTGGGTTTCCTTCCACTAGCAACACATATATACATAAGCTAAGGAGAAAGAAAACTTCCCGTCCTAGTTGAGTTTTTTTTTTTTATTAATGGCTGGTGCTACTGAAATAGACGAAGCCACCGTGAGAAAGATAGCGATCAGATCGTTAGCAGAAGAGCGATAACTATATCCAATTTTGGTGTCACCCCAGGGAAGCAAAAATGAATTCGCAGGCCTGGAGATATACGTTGGAGCCGATAACTTGTTATCAGAGAGAGGAAAAATTTACTTCAAAAAAATCAATTCGAACGGCGTCGAGAGAAACACACACCCTTTAAATGCACGCAATCTCTCCCGTTTCAACGCGCAGCGCTATCTCCGCTTCCGGTTGCACAACGAAGGGGTGACAAGAATCGCTGTTTATCTGCATCCTCCCGATTCCTGTACGCAGCACCCAACTGACTACGCGTACGCCTGTACTCGTCATTACGCAACAGCAACAATGGACGACAGGCCTGAACGATGACATCCTTGAAAGAAGAGATATCTCTCCGGGCCTGCGCTAATCACTTCAACCACAGCAGTCCCAATCGGGCTGAGCGATGACCACTGTTCGTGTTCCGTCCACGCCGCCGTCTGGGTCCGCGTACAGTTGCTGGATATACACTGCTGCATTTCGGTCCCGCGGAAGTGAATGAGCAATCTTTATCTCAAGATAATGAATGCCCCGCACAGCCGGCTCATTTCAAAAACACAGCCGATCCTCGGCTCCCTGGTACCAGGCTTCGGCAACTGCCCGCATCAGGAGACACTCTCAGGTATACACCCAGTGCACCCCCCTCCCCCCGAGAACACCGCCTCGGAGAATCCTCCGTCCGGCTTCGACGCTCCGCGCGGGTATTGAGCAACGCGGAGAGCAGACCCCAACCTTTGCGCCACGCTGTCGAGGCGAACCCTTTGTTTTCAAAGCAGCGTCGGTGTCTACTCAGCTCCTGCTTGCGACGGCTGCACTCGCGGTGAAATGCGAACCGCTGAACACAGCACTCCGGACAGGTGCGTGTACAGACCTCGGCGAAGGACATCTAAAGTGCGGAGCCAACAGATCCGAAGCATGGATTACCTTTCGGGAGCTATGGAAATCGAAGATGGAATCACAAATCTCACTGCCCGGCCCATCTGATTTTTCTGCGCAACGTGGCAGCTACTTTAATGATGTATTATCTTTTATCGTCCTCAGCGAATCACAGCCGCCAAAGTCGGGTATATGAGAAACCACACTCGCTACTTCTAGTCTGCATGTAATGTCCTAAACCAGGACCTTGATGATGATGATGATGAAATTTGAGAGGCAAAACACCAGACATTTCATAGCAACAGCGATTAAGTCACATTATACGCCAAGCGAAATCCCGTGATAAGGGTTTTTTCTTCCTCATTACGAAGTGCCAACACCTTGCCCTGCCGTGGCGCTGTACAGAAAGCGAAAACGACACAACAGCAGCCTCGGCCAGTCGTGGCCGGCCGCGCGTTTATACGTCACAAAGGGACCTATATATAATGCCGGGTTTCAAGAGTGGCGTAGCTGCCCACCTTTCATTTTTAATCGCCAAAGCTTTGCCATTGGCGAAAATAACACAATTGTCACCTGGTAGAAATAGATTATCCGTTCAGGTTGCGTTGCTTATGAATCCGGCCGTGGGTAAAGGTGCAGCTTTCCATCTTGAGACGCATTGGCGACGACTACATTGTAAGCATGTCTTACCCGACGGAGCCTCACTGTCGATAGCAACTGAAAGCCGACTCGCTCATCTCAACGCTGTCAGTTATTGCTTGCAAAATTATCTCGAAATGGATTTCCTCGTATTCTGGGGGACTACGAAGCAGCATGTATGATTAGGCAACGCTGCTATACAGGTAGGACGGCCGCGGCTGGCACGAGACAGGAATAGCGCCTTTGGCCCGGTGGTGGTGATGGTCACCAGTGGAACATGTGTAGGTTGCGTGCATACCCGTAGACCAAATGCGCGTTGACGTGGAAAAGAGCTGCATACTACTTGCTAGCCTATCCGCCGCGTGGGCCCTTCCCGCTCGCGTATGGCCACCGGCCGCTCACTGACCGCATCAGCGCGTTTGCGGCGGCGAAGAGATAAGGATGCCCGGTTATCGGCGCTGCCTCTCTTCCGAGACTCCCCACCGCTGCTGAGCGCACACAGGCGGATCTCCGCCGTCTATCTCTGCCGGTGTGTTTTTCTTTCTTTCTTTCTTTCTTTCTTTCTTTCTTTCTTTCTTTCTTTCTTTCTTTCTTTCTTTCTTTCTTTCTTTCTCTATTCTAGACTAGCGTTTCCCCGCTACGATAAGCGGCGTTGTTATTGTGCGGCAGCTGATATTGAAGCCTCCTTGAGGGAGTGAAAGTGAACCTGCTGTTTGTTTTTTTTTTTTCGTTGTCTTCTGCTCCTGCGTGCGTCCGCCGTGTTGGGCAACATAGTCTCGCTCTCGAAGCCGGCGTGGTCGGGTTGTCGGCTGGTTCTCCGGCAGCCGACGGCCTGCTTTGTTGGGCAGCGGCCAAATGGTTTACCGGGTGATTCCGCTCTCGGCGAGCTGCAAAACGGCTCGCGGGGGGCAGTGCACAGAACCACACGAACATGCACGAACCGAAACAAAAGAACACCCGAAACGAGTCTATACCGTCGTGCACTCAGATCGATCGACCTTCCCGGTCAGTTCGGACAATATAATGACAATAGTTTTTAAAACTTGGGGCCTTCTTAACCACATTGTTAAAGAAGAAAATGCGATAACATTTAAGGTTGCCTGCTGTGGTGTCTACAATGAGTGTCTAACGTTATTTTTGCGGTGTTCCGACAAAACACCGGTTGGACCCGGTTCCATTGGCTGCACCGATGGCGCAGTGGTGCAGCGGTTAAGCGACGCCCTCAGCAGGTGGCTCTTTCGAACACAGCCACAGGTGTGGCTTGTGAGGCCCAGGTTTCTCCTTCGGAGCTCCTGTAAAGCTACTGGTAATTACACTGAATTTATTTGAATTACTCTCACTGCCATGTGTACGTGCCACGGTGGTCAGGTAGCTCAGAACACGGTGAGCAGGTTGCCATGACGGCAAGGTTGTGACGACGTCGTAAGGTCACGTGACCGCTCTCGAACAATCGTTAATTTAACTGCTTCCTGCCATGGTGGGCAGTTGTGTGATGAACTAAAGTGGCTGTTTGGGCTTGTTGGTCAGTGATCATAGCTAAAGAATGCAGCGCGAAAAGACAAGGACAAACGAAGAAGTGCACAGGACTGCGCCACTCCTGTGCACTTTTTCGTTTGTCCTCGTCTTTTCGCGCTGCATTCTTTAACCGTGATACTTATCCGGTGGGGCAGGTTGTGATCACGTCACAAGGTCACGCGTAGTTTTTATGCTTTAAAATTTGTTGCATTATATAAATGTCGCCCTTCATGGCACCGCATTGGATCAGCCGATTATATGCGCTCGCTTTCGGCGCCGCTTTCCCTATCTCCGCACTCGCCGCTCGCTTGGGGGCGCCGCTGCAGATTTTCCCTATCGCTTCTCGTCGTGGGAGGGGGCTGGCTACTCAAGGGCCACACGCCGACATTTTCGCCTGATGGCACTCAGACTGCTTACGCAGTAAGCGTTTGGTGAATAATATTAGTGATTAGTAGAACCACCGTGAAGGCATGTCGTTGACTGGTCCATGTCTTTTCGTTAGGACGCAGTCTCTGCATGCGTCCTGAAACAAACACCCATCCTCACAGCTCCGCAGGGTAACGGTTCGGCCACTTCACTCTGGCGGCGGTTTTTGGAACTAGAGTACCCCCTGTAAACACGCAGCAATGAGTGGCACGATGCCCACGGTGCGACAACCCACATGAGCAGCAAATCTCAGCCGTACGAACAGGAAGAAACGAACCCTTACGGTAAAAATGGGCGAGTCCTCGCCTAATTTGGCTGAGGAGGAGCTGGGGGAAATTAAGAAGAGAGCATGTTACGCGGGGCCCGAATGGAACAACAACAAAAAAAGATCCAGTGCGGCGCCGACGACGCGTCCTCGTTTTCGCAGCACATAGATGCGCGCAGTTCACCATCACGTGTCAGCTCCGAGGACCGGCGCTGGAGTGCACGCGACGACAACGCGCCAGCCGCGAATTCGCTGCACTTGGGTTGCCGCCGAGCTCAAGGTTCCCCCCATTGTAGCGGCGAGAGTGCAGCTCGCTCGGACCTTCGGAGGCTGCCAGCAGCGACGATGAAAACAAGCGAGGGCGAAAATAGCGCCGGGGAGAGGGCGACACGGGAATGAGGAAGGGCCTACACTTCAGCTGGAGACGAGGGCGGTCAAAGAGGAGACGGATGCTCGAAGAAGGGCGCGATTAAAGATGAGGGGAAATTAAAAAAAAATAAACGTTACCAGAGAAAAAAATCGAAGCATAAAAAGCCAGGAAGAATAAGGAGAGATGAACGGGCTGACTGCAGAACGTCACGCGGGACTAAAGAAAAAAGATAAGAGGGCAGCCGAAGCGAACGTCGAAAGATGAAGCGGAGAGCGAAAGCAGGGACGAGACGCGCGAAGAAACAAGTGTACAAAGCTCAGCGAGAGCACGCAGAACGAGAGAAAGGAGAGAGCGAGCAAGCGGCCGAAGCCACATGTGGGCACACATGCCGGCTGCGCCTCTCTCGCTAATTCTCCTCGCTTAGGCGAAGAAAGAAATAATAGAAAGAAAGAGCAATGACAAAAAAACGAAAGTGGAGGAAGCGGTGCTATGAGGCGAAGGACGCGCTACTGCCTATATCGAAAGGATACGGGGCGAGGGGGCTCTGGGAGAGGAATTCGGCAACGGCCCGTTCGATATACGGGCACGCAGCCCGCACCGCTTGGGAACCCGAAAGGAATCTTCAAGGGCGAACCGCGACGACCGCCAAAAAAGAGACAACCTCACACACGCCTAAGGCAGGGGATCAAAGGAAGTCGGGAGGGCATTTATTCTTCCTGCGGAGGAGGAGGAGGAGGCGGCGGTATCAGCATCGGAAGAAAGTGGGGAAAGGGAACGACCGCCAACAGAAGGCAAGACACGAAACTGTCCAACGACGTATTTAAAGGAACCTGGTGGGGATCGACATAGAGGTACGTGAAAAGTATTATTCTCCGGGCTAGCAAACGGGGCAGGCGTTGCCGCTGTGGCGAGCGTGAGTCATGTCCGGAGAACTCGCGTCGCGTCGTTTGGGACCTTTCCAAAGGAGCCGGCCATGTCGCAAGACGCGTAACCGCTCCTTGCGCTCTGCCCGACGCCCTCCCTCTCTTTCGGCACGCTTACTTCATTTCTTTTCTCTCTTCCACAGCAGGCCGCTCGTAAAAGTGGCTCGCGCTCCAGGCCGCCAGCACTCGGGCCTCGAACGTCGGGCGACGAAGCGGCCCGAGGGCTCACAATAGCGCCGGTTCTCCCCAAGTATGCCGCCAGGGCTTCGAAAAGAAGAGCGGTGCGGCTGAGGGTCGGAAAGTAAGTGGGGCTGGGGAACAACCTTCCACCACCTTCCAATCGTTTTATTTTCAAAATTTTTTGCACACAAAGGAAATGCACGGTGTCGCGGAGCGGTTGATAATAACCGTCTAGTGGCCCGAGAAAAGCAGGTCCCGTTGCACAACAGCTGATATCCTTTCTTCACTTCCCCCCTCTTTCTGCCCCTTCTGAAGCGACGCCGACAATGAAAAGAAATTCCTGGGTCATTTTCGTTCTCTTCGTTTACTTTCTGTCTTTCTTCTTCTTCTTCGTTCGTCCCCTCCTCGCTTTCAAGCTCGCGCACTTCTTTCTCCGTTCCTCTGTTTACGCTTTCTCCTCCCGGGAGGCGGCGGCTGCTGGAAGGGGGGCTTTGTGTCTCCGGTCATTTCCGCGTGTGTTTGACGCGCGCCGCGTGGGGGACGCATTAGGGGCGATGACCAAACCGCTCGGTGGAACCCGCGAGGCTATAAAAATAAAAAAAGAACGTTTTGTAGACAGCCGGATAAGCGAAACGTTGGTGGCGTACGCATGTGACCTTACCATCGTGTGTCCTGTGCCAGCTGCGGCCATCTCATCCCCCCAACCCCAAACTTCCTAACCTTACCTGCCTACCTGATTCTCTGTGCCGCCCCCTACTACGTGTGTGCCTTCGCTAGGAAATCCACTCCGTTACCCTGACAAGCGACCTTCAGTGTTCATTTTGGGCAGAAACAGTGCGAACGGACGAGGAAACACACAGACAAGCGCTGACTCGCAACTACAGTTTTTTATACGCAAAAAAAAAAACATATTTATAACTAACAATCACATGACCTAAATGTTCTAGCGCACATGACCAGAGTACAATCTTAGGGCCACATCATAGGTCAATGGCTAAAAACCCCTACACCCCGATAGCAGGACACCCGAGACAACCAACCAAAAAACACGAAAAAAACAAACAACACTGAAACAAATTACGTGTGGTCCAGGTTTACTGCCTAGCAAAAACGAGGACTTAATAATGCATTCATCCTGTCTCTTTAGAATTCTACGGTGACCTTCTGCAGTGCCTTGCCTTCGCGTTGCATGCCCTGTCCGCGGCCATTTCTTCTTCCCGATTTCAGCTGGAGCATCCCTAACTCTGCCCTCATCCTGTCTCGCGTCACGTCTCGCTGCGCTGTTCCCGTTTTAATTTCGAGCCTTGAGATTTCGAGCAGTTCTGTTCAATGCACTGACTCGATTTCTTCTTCCGGGCTGCAGCGCTCCATCTTTCCCGATTCGCGCGGTGATCAGTCTTGTCATGCACGACGACGCTCGGATAAAACTGCGGCACTTGTCCGCGTCTGCACATATACATACGCACGCACGCGCCAGCACCTCTCGCGCTGCGCAGGAGAGCAGCAGCTGCTGACATGCTGTCATAATTTCCCAAACTCGTGCAGGCAACTACTTGCGTTGCGGTGTTAATTAAGAACAAAGGCCCGCTGGCCAGCACAGCAAGTTCTTCGTGTGGGGAGCGCCGCAAGGTGCTGTTCCTTCTAAATGACGGCGCGAACAGAATTCCAGGAAGGCGCGGTAATATAACAGTCCTACTCCAAACATGCCCCCCCCCCCCTTTCTTTTTGTCCTTTCTTATTTGCTCAACGAAGGCCAAGCCCCAGTTGTAAATCGCCAGTATCTGCGCACGGGAACGACAAGAGCGGAACAGACTGGAATGGAATGAATCTTTACATTATACCGCCTCAGTTCACAAAACAACAGCATGGCATCGACTGGTGCAAAGCTGTACACAGGGGTGGTGTGTTGCTTCTTGCAAAACGATTATCGTACCGATTATTTAATTTGTCTCCCAGCCATTTCGGTAATCCTTGCATTCGTACGATGTCACTAGTGGCGTCGGGGCTGACTTTCCTCCTCCAACAAATGCAGCAACTACGGAGGAGGATCGGATCTGTACATACTGACGATGTATATGTACGACAGGAAAAGACAGAAGTCAAAAGAGGTAGCATTCATTGAATTCTCTTCATGCAACAAACACGACTGAGCCAAGAAAACACCCGCCCCGATGGTTCAGTGGCTGCTGAGATGGGCCCAAGTTTGCGGGATCGAATCCCGTGGTTTCATTCCGATAGAGGCGAAATGCGAACACGTGCGCGACGTCAAAGAACCCCAGGTGTTCGAAATTATTCCGGAGCCCTCCCGCGCGCTGCTTCGGGTTGTTGAACCGAACCGAGCCAAACAAGCGCGGCATTATCGAAGGTGTAGATGACGTGCACAGCACAGGATGCAAGCCACATGCAAAATCATTCCATAATGGAGCGCTGTTGACGGAGGGCAGTGACGTGTCGCGGTCTAGTTCAATGTCCTCGGCTGTTTCCCAAACAAGATTCATCGCTGCAGCTTCCAATTCACCTCGGTTATAGAATCACTGTCGACAGTCCATCGCTGTATATATGCGCTTCATTTCCTGCAAAACCCTCCCAGATGGAACCCTCTACCTTGAGCGTGCTTCCAATGTGTATGTTCTTTTTTTTTTCAACAACGTATTCTTTATATGATTCTCTATTATTTCGGTGTGGTCACTACATATTTGTTTATGGCAGGGGGTACTGCCTCTTCTCACTTCTTGTTTCTATCCTCGCTGTGTGTTCAGAAGCGTAATACTAATAATTTTAATGACTAGCAGGTCTTATGTGCAGAAGACATACCTGGACTGTATCAGGCACGACATAGTGGGGAGCTTGGGATTAATGTCGGCCGCCCAGGTTGAAATTCATTAACGCATTCCGAAATCTCGCGGGGCATGAGTGTTCTCGAATGTTCGCCTCCATAAATATGCCGCGGCCGAAAGCAGGATTCACAAACTCGTGTTCAGCGAAAAGTCGCAGCAAATGTCCCTCACCGGACAACGTGAAAGCTTTCGCTAACCTCCCAGGCTTTCTCCTCTGTCGAGCCCTCAATGAGCCGAACAGCTCGGTTCGGTTCGTTCCAAAAATAAAAAACAAGGACAAGAAACGAATTTCCGGTGCACCGAATTCCCGCGCTCCTATCGAGAAATAGTGGGCGGAATTGTTCATCATTCTTTTTTTTTGCTTATCGCTATCGAACGGCAAGTATAACGAGGCTAATAAATACCACAGACAGCGGAGGGTATAATGACCCTTTACAGGGCAAAATAACGAGGTTGATCCCCCTACGCGACAGAACAAGGTGCTGATTCCGACGTTGTATAGGTGTACGCGTGAGTGACACGTTCACTGCTCCTATGGTGAGGTTATCGCCCGACCTTTGAAATCAAACGTACGCACTGACTTTTCGGGTTCTATTTTTTAAGTTTTGTTTGGCGAGAAAGAAATAAAAAAAAAGGCCGAGCTTGTAATTCGCAGATGCGACTGTCAATGACCCGGGCCATTGACTCGCAGGTCGGGCTCCGGCCTTTTTAGGGTTTCCATCCTTCCGTGTTTTCCCGTTGCCTTTTAAAAAAGATCTCTTCCGGTGCGGATGCTGCTGCCACATCGGCTGCGCTCTGTAAGATATGCATTGCAGCACTATAGGTCGTACCAGTGCCATATGTAACTGCATGCGTACTACATTGCATCGCATTCGCAGCGCTGTATACCCACAGGTGAGGTGAGAAAGATGGCCGCCTTCACTCCTCCCTCACCCCTCTCCTCCAAGAAGCCTGACACGTGTCGCGCTGCTCCGTTCTGTCAGTAGTACCACTGCACACGACTGCAGCCACTACACATGGCGCAGGCAGGAACATGACGTCCAAACTGCAGCGAGAAACTCGCGCAGAGGAGCAGCCCGTGCCGTGCGCGCCGGCTCGAAAAGCACCGGAAGCACTGACAGCATCCGTGCAATGTTCACGGAAGGGGGGAATTAAGCGTGCGTTGCGCCTCGCGGAGTGCGATGCTCGGCTGCTGCCAGCTGCCTGCGCTTGAAGCTCCAACGCGTTCGCGCAAGAGGCTGAGTGCGCTGCATGACACGTGCGCGGTTCGTTATCGCCTCGTATCGGTCTACTTCATTCTGCAGGTCGCTAGCCGCGGAGTTTCGCCGGCTTCCGACACAGCCACCGCACGGCTTCCCTCCCTCAAAGAAGGCGAAATGCAAAAACGCCCGGCGATATGTCCGTGCACGTTGAAAAAATGGTGACGCCACCGAGCGTTAGCTGTTTGGTTTACCAGAATTGATACGAATGAGATACACCAATGGAAATACGAATTTGTACGTTTATTTTCCCACATGATAAACACACTCGCAAACATTTCACTTGTACATATTGCATGATATCCCCAGTCAATCACCAATTGGGTTGCTATATCGATTTACTATGAGAGCCGCCATCTTGAATTCCTCGGACTTGGCAAATTTCACGCCGATGGGACGTGGTAGCAGACTCCAAGAAATCGAGAAACGTGATGAGTAAGATCTGACGCTCTTAAAAACCTCGGGTGGTGGGACCGAATCCAAAGCCCTCCACTACAGTGTATACCTAGAGGCCAGAGCCCTTTGTTTTCGGATAAAACCCGACTTTACTCATTCTTGTAACCCGAAAGAATTTCTTCAAGAACAAAGCTGAAGACACCGCGCGGAACTTACCGAATGTGTTGTGCTTATTCCAGAGATGCGTTTTTGGTCGAGAGATGATCTTTTTATCTCTTTTATCGCTTGTCACTGACGACGCGGCTTAATTTTAGGATAAGTTCGAGAAGGCTTAAGAGCGGGAAGACAAAACGTGAGTACCGAGCAGACGTCTTACTGGCATCACCATATCAAGCGCTGTCCTGATTCAAGGTTCTTTCGCGTTTAAAATGGCCGATGTGGTGTTGAAGGAGCATATTCGCAGAGTACAAAGGTCACAAAACTGCTAGGGGATGGGTAATGTACATGATGAAATTGTTGTGTATGAGGCGAAAAAAAAAATCTCGATTGGTGAAGAATTTTCCAATTCAACCTCCATTTTTTTGTTGCTTTCGAAATAATGTGCAAAAGTTGGGGCATTTTATGTACCGCGCTTATTGTAAATCGTCTTCTGCTGCAAAAAAGAAAATGCCCCCCCCCCCCCCCCCCCAAGAAAAAAAAAAGCGAATTACCGAAATTTTTTGCTGAATAACCTCGAATTCGAGCTGCAAGCACATTGGCCAAATTTTATTTTCCGAATTCCGGGAAATTAAACCCGATAACGAATGCCATATATACCTAACATAAAGGCACGACCAAGCTGTAGCTTAGGGACGATAAACCCTCGCACATAATATCACATCATTCGTTTCATATCAAGTTCACATCATAGGAGTCATATTCACATCATATGTGTGTTCTTGCCAGCCGCCGCTGTGGCTCAGTGGTTATGGCGCTCGACTGCTGACCCGAAAGATGCCAATTCAGTCCCGGCCACGGCGGTCGAATTTCGATGGAGGCGAAATTCTAGAGGCCCGTGTACTGTGCGATGTCGGTGCACGTTTAAGAACCCCCGGTGGTCGAAATTTCCGGAGGCCTTCACTAGGGCGTCCCTCATATCCTGAGCCGCTTTGGGACGTTAAACCCCCTGAACATGAGCCATGCAGAGTGCTCTTGCGCGGTACCTTCAAGGTCTCTGAACTCTGTCGTCATCGCACGGCTGCCACATTGGCGGCGGCCTACGCTGGGGTGCAGACAGGCAGCACATCGCGGAGCTGCGCGAGCGCTTTGTGTTTTTGCCGGTGGCGAAGCGATGACTCCCGCACAAGCAGTGCGCGCTCGCACGTGCCTCTCTGGCAGGCCACGCCCGCGCTTTGCGGACGCTTTTGCGAGATCTGATACTTGGTATCTATGCACTAGGTCAGTGCGTACACCTGACGCCCTGTACACGATAAGAAAAACAGGCTCCCCGCCAGCGCGCAAGGAAAACCTCCACAGCGCTCCTGTGTTCATATCCCGTGACGAATTCATATTCCACGCGGGAACATCCGTGCGGGGTGATGATCATTTGAAACCGAGCGGGCACACGCGTGCGTCTGCAAGCAGCCAGCTGTCTGCCAGGAACTGTGCACGATTGTCGAAAAGGACTGCATGCGCCAGTCGCTGAACATTCAACAGCCGCCCGGCCACAGAGGCGAGCGAACCATGGTAAACAAAGACGCCTGGAGTTTTAGTGCGCTATAGCAGCCATATATAGCGACCATTCCCCGAATTCAGCTGTTGCGTTTGTCTCGAGCCTGGCAGGCTGCTCACTAATCGTCTCATTTAATCGTGGGATGCTGCTCGGCAAGAGCAACCTGGGTACCGAAGCAACCCAAGTCCCACCACCGATGGCAGCACCTGTCATAGAAGGGCAGTGGCGCATCTTAATTTGACCGCTGCACCACTGCGCCAGGAGGAGTAGGAAGACTCCCAGGGATCTACGATTGGAGAGAATGAATGATTCCGCATATAAGGAGGACGTTAACCCATCATCGCTATCCCAACAACTGCCATCCGTGAACCTGCAGAGCCCCGCAACTGTTTGTGTATAGTATCTCTCCCACCTACCCTCTCTTCCTGTCCCCTCACCTCTCTCATTTCATTTCTCCATTCTGCCTGCCATCCTTTATTTCCGCTGCCCCAGCTCAGGTGCTTGCGTATCGATGGCAGATGTCGGGGCTAGCAAAAATCTTTTCCTTCCTGTTTATTAATTATTTTAATAAACCACTACTACTAATTACGCAAATCTCTCTTTATTTTTGTTTTGATTTTCCGCAGCAGTTCTTGGGTTAAGAAAGTCGCAATTTAGTGGAAAGCTCCTCTGCATTTATTCAGACCTCCTTGCATTCTTCGACGAGCACCGAGAATATCACCGCATGGGTGTTTCGATGGAGGCGAAACGCAAAGGTGCCCGTGTGCTGTGCGATGTCAGTGCACGTGAAAGATCCCCAGGGGGTCGAATTTATTCCGGAGCCCTCCACTACGGCACCTCTCTCTTCCTTTCTTCTTTCACTCCCTCCTTTATTTTTAATCTTTTCTCCGACATTCATGCGCCACCGTTTCGTTCTCTTAGTCTTGTGTACTCTTCTGTGATTATTCTTCTCAAGAAACGGAAGTCTCCTGCGGACGGCTTAGGGATGCCTTCCGCGAGGAACGTGTAATACATTGTTCGCGCTTATGGCGTTACGAGTTCATACGTACGCGTTATTCACAAACTCGGAGCAATTTCGCGGTTTTACCACCACTACTGCGGCCAGCATTTATATACACACTGCCTTTCCCGCCGGTAATCTTGAGGAGGGGTTACCTCGGTGGTCTCCCCGACGTACGAATACGAGTGCTGTACGTATATACACATTGTAACGGCTTCCTCGCTCCGGAAGTCGCCGTACGTAATAATATACCCTACGCGTATACATATACTGGGCTGCTGCACGCGACCAGCTCCTTGGCCGCGGCCCTAATTGTTCATCCGCGGCTCTCGTTAATTACCGCGCCACTTTTCGCTCGGGCTCTCCTTTCCGGGGTGTCTGTAACGCTCTCCATGCGTCCCCCATGCACTCTGCCTCCTCTGAGCTTTGCTCGTGTGCTCGCGTATACGTATTCTCCGACCTAGTTTTTTGTATTTTATTTTTTCTTTCCTCGCTTTTTGGCGCCTATGCCACGTTGTGTGTTTCCACCAAATTATCCCTGTCCCACGGTCCGGGTAAAGTGCTTGTACAAAGCACGCCCTTACTCACAACCATCACCCCCCCCCCCCCCCCCCCTGCACTTTTAAGACTAACAGCACTTCCTAACAGAGGGAAGGCGGAAAGAAATAAAGAAAGACATTTAGCGCAATAGACAGTATTAGCGGGGCCGCAGGTGAGCGTTTCATCCGTCGCTGCCGGGTGGGAGTGCCGTGAAAGGGTAAAAAAAAAAAGAAAGGCGGCGCATTCGAGTCCTATTCGCTATTCTGTTCTTTTCTCCTGAAGCAATTCTCGTTTCTTCTTTCTCCCCACTCGGGCCCAATTTCCAGCGCGCGTCCAAGCACCGCGACTAAGCGCACCAGAGCATGGGCGTGCTAAGTGGCGGTAGCGGAGGGAAGAATGGCGCGTTGGAGGGCCCCTTCTACCCCCTCTCTCTCTTTCTCGCTCACCATACCTGCTTCGCAATGGACTGGGACGACGGACCACCACACGTGTACTTTACACCCGCTGAGCTCACGAGACCCCCTGGGGGGAGTACTCCACCACTCGCCGACGGCGGCCACAGCAAGCGACGTTGCGGTTGCTCGCTGTAATAGCGAAGCCACTATGCAACTTTCGCGTCTCTTGCCCTCGGCGCCTTTCTGGCCCTACAACCGCCTCGCTAGGAGCTAAAAGAGGTCCTCCACCACAGGAGCACGCAGATAAAAAAAAGAAAAACAACTGCGCGAATAATGTATACGGTCTCTGCATTGAAAAGCGGCGCATTTCACGAGCGTGAACCTCTTCCCAATCAACCGCATCCATGCCCTCGACCTCACCCCATCATCTTCGAAACTGTCACCTAGCTGGTGCAGCGTTGGGAGAGAACAGAGTGTGTGGGGAACGCGATTTAATGGCGCATCCTAGCTGAAACCAAGAAGAAACGGGCGGAGCATGTATTATAAGCGCGCAGGGCAAACCCGTGGCCTAGGCCTAGGGCTGTACTGCTTCCACGACAAACGTGACGTGGGGCGGCGGCACAGTTCGCAAGGCCGCCGCAGCGGACGTAGATGGCGATGATCTTCCGCGGACACCGCCCTCTCTCTCCTCCCTCTGTCCTTGCCTGCACAGGCGAGCGTGCGCGAAGTGTGTAACGCGGCCGCTCGGGCCTGCGCAAGGGCGCGTCGGGTACCGCCACCCGCCCGCCGGAGGGCTGCCCGAGATGGCCAGCGTTGCGTGTCGGCAGCACTGCTGGCTCGCTTCCCCGCTCGCCGTGCGTTGCGGCACGCAGCGCAGCTCGGACGGCCTCCCTTCCACGTCTCTTGCATGCGTGCTCTGGTCAAACAGGCTGCGACAACAACCGCCTCCCCATACTCAATTCACCCGACGTGTGCAGCGACGACGCTGGCCGCCCTTTCTCATCAAGCGATAGCTGGTGTTACGAGAGACTTCATACCCATGGTGCTTGTCTCGTTGATTTTTAGTCGTGGTGTACGAAAGAAAAAAAAATGGCGGTGGTTTAGCTCTGGTTAAACCTAGAGTGACACGATAGCTACAGCTGGCCGAGTGGAACTCGCTGAGTCGAATTGCAAAGTCAGTCTTTCGCCGCTGCGTTTCGCTGGGCGTTCCTTCTTCATCTTCGTCCCTGGACGTGGATTCACTCTCCCTCCCCCCGTCCCCCTCAGTTTCGCCGGCGCGCCGCGCCGCCGACAGCTGCTCCGCACCACGTGACCAGACACGGTGCTGCCACGGGGTGGCCACGCTGAAGGCTCGAAATGCTAGCGTAATGTAGCTATCACTACAAAAAAAAAAAAAAAACCAGCGGGCCCGGGCAAGCACACCGGATATGAGGTGTTCCCATTCCTATCTTCCCTATCTTTCTCTCCCTATTTGTCCCCTTCCGCCGTGTAGGGTAGCATACTGGGAGTCGCCTACCTGGGTTCGAACCCAACCGCGGCGGCCGCGTTTCGATGGAGGCGAAACGCATAAGGCGCCCGTGTGTTGTGCGATGTCAGGGCACGAAAAAGATCGCCAGCTACCGCAGCCCCCCCTACGGCACCTCTTTCTCTTTCACTCCCACCATCCCTTACGATGCGGTTAAGGTGTCCACCAAGAAGTCAGACAGCTACTGCGCCATTTCCTTTCGTCAAAAAACAAAAAAACACTATTTTTGAACCTCCCTGCCTTTCCGTTCATCTCTATATACAGTCTTTGTGTGGTTGTTTGACCAAAACCAGCTGGGAGCCCTCTCAAAGTTGTCGCGAGACTCTGCCACACAGGTCCGAAGGCAGGGAGGCGTTTTCTTTTCCTGATTTGGGCAATTGAGTTTACTGCTTCAGGGCAATCCTATAAACATACGTCAGGAGGAAGGTAACTCCTGCAAAATTTATAATTTCTGCGTTGGCTCTGCGGCAGCGCTTTGTCGACCCACTTTGGAGGAGCGAACAAACAGCGTCGCCCGCAGGGAAAGCGAGAGGCGGGCGGTCCGGCGACCTTCCCCTTTTCGCCGGCCCAGTTTCGATGAACTGCTCGGGTGCATTCTCTGCATTGTGCTTCCTGACCACCGCCACTTCGTTCGCTTATCGTATCGCCGAGTGAGATCGTTTTCAAGCCTCCCCTCTGTTCGCTCCGTTGATGCCGCTGGCGCAGGTGTGACGGCCATCACGCCGCATCATCTGGAGCATGTGGCGTACGATGCTCTGTCAAAATGTTCCCAGGTGGGCGTGCTTTTAAAGGACTATGCCGAGGTCGGACACGTGGTCGTTGCAAATCATATCTCCGTCTACAAAGCAAGTTGAACAAATTGTAAATTGTGCGCTTAACGTCCCGAGGAGGGACGCCGGAGTGCAGAGCTCCGGATTCGTTTACAACTGACATCGCACAGCACACGGGCACCTACACTGAGTTTCGCTTCCATCGAAACGAGTCCGGGGCCACCGGGACGAATGCTAGGTTAGTGTGGAAAAGAATTTTCTCATTTTCTCTCTCTCTATGGGAGGGCTAGTATACGCCCACAATGGCCGCAACGCTGAAGAAAGAGAGAGCCCCCCCCCCCCACACACACACACACAGCGTCTGTCCTTTCGTCTTCCTTGGTATTAGCCGTTCCTTCAACGGCTCGGCAAGCGTAAACTTCGTCTGGATGGAGCGGGACACGGCTGCAGCCAACGGACTCCTGGACCAAGGGGCATCGACCGTGCACTTGCTCAAGCACCCATTCCCCTAACCCCAGCATCATTGGTGATCAGTGAATTCGTTCGTTCGTTCTTTCGGTCATAAACATTCATATTCCATTCCACCTTATTTACGGCTGCGGCCGAACGCGAGACAAAGGGCAGCGGCGCGTCCACTTCCGCAGGGCAACAAAAGTGCGAACCGACCAGCGTCAGGCTCTTTGTCTATCGGGCTTTTCGCATTTCTCGTCGGAAAACGGCCATTCCAATGCCCCACTTGAGCGGCCGCCTTTCCTCGTGCTACGAGAAAGAAAAAGAACGACAGAATGGAACGTTCCACTGGCTCTTCCTGAAAAAAAAAGAAACAGCAACCAAAAGAGAGGAACGGAATATGTGAAATGCGTGCATTATTTTACATTCCGCCTTTGCAAGACTGTAGTTGCTGATTTTACACGCAAGTTTGTTTGCATCAATGTGTAAAACTTTCTGCAGCACTGAGCGTATAGTTTAGACTCGATTACCACTGCATACGACATAGCAAATATAGCTGCCTCCTAATTAGAACAGAGCAGCGTCAGCCAAACAGCGGCTCGCTGTGCAATTTGTGCCATCAACATTCGCGCAGAGTGAACTTTGAGGGATACGCTTCGATTGAAAGCATTTGCTCGTGACTTTCGGACGGCACACCAGGGAGGTTGTATGCCACAAGCAGCGGTGCTTACCCACACACTAGGTAGGTAGCCGAACTGAGCAGACGACACACACAACAGCAGACAGCATTCGACGAAAAAAAAAAACAAATTCAGCGCAGTAATATGCGTTGTGGGGCCAGTTGGTATATTCTCACGAGACTTCGATCCTGTTTTCCCTGTCCTTATTGTGTCGTCTTTGTGTGCGCAAAAAAAAAAAAAGAATTCAGCGCAGCCTGATGTCCCGAAAACTTCCGTCTTAAGCTCAGAAATGAGACACAACGAAAACCGAGAAACAGCTACATTAAAAAAGGCGGACAAATATAATGAAATGAAGGCAGAGAAGAGGCAACATCCTGAAGTTGGCTTATATAATTGATGGCAATTGCTTATCTCAAGATCGGACCAACTTCCTGGAAAGGAAGCCCAGCCCTTCAAGTCTGTTTGCTATTCGTTTAGCTCACTCGATTTATTTCGCTACGTTCGAGCAGTGAAGAGCCACAAGTATTAGCCTTGTCATATTCAATGAGTCTTTTGACGAAAGAACAAAAGGCTGCAGAGTACGGACAACGTTGTGTCACTGGCCATTTTCCCTTCATGCAACTGAAGGCGGAGGGACATCATATGCGCCATACGTTCCAAACGACAAAGGCGCCAAAAGGCTGTCAGCGAAAGGTAGTCCTACGCGTTGGCCGGGCAGTGCGAATGGACAACTGTTGTTACGCGCACAAAAAACAAAGAAACGAAAAATCAGTGCCAGTGCAGCCAAGTGAGGCGAGCGTGCCAGCTGGCAAGTGAGCACATCTCTCTTCGTTCTCGGGACAGGTTATAATGGCGCAATGAGCGCCGTTGAGCAAGGTGTAGTACGCATTTGTTCTCGTCTACTCCGTCTCGGTGAGAAGGCCACTGAACGTGCCAAATATACCACCGCCTATTGTAGTCCACGCCAGCTGATTGCTAATTCGGAGGAGAAACATCCAAGGCGGCGCTGATAAAGCTGCAGATAAGAATGCGTCAAAAGAAAAGTAAAAAGGCTTCATGGAAACAATGAACCGGCATCAGCACGACGATGAGCAGCAAGAACTCTAGTATCCAACAGCCGTTTATTAGCAGGTACTTCAGCTGCGGTTGCGCCTCGCCGCTGCTTTTCGCGACTGTTTCGTATAAGTTAGAAAAGAAGCCGAGCCGACGTTGCTGCAGAATGGCCGGGAGACAGTCTTCGCAACAAAGCTCATTCGACTCGGGGGACGGCCGCAATGTCAGGTCGCGACAGGCAGCATTGCGCAAACCACTGAGTGCCCTGGAATCCAACTTGCCGGCAAACGGACGACCGCGGAAGAAAATGGCCTCCGCACAGGGCCAGTGCGCCACCATTCCCTTGCCCTCTCTAACCCCTCCCCCCGCTCTCCAGCATCCTCTCGAAGCTACCACTGCGACGACGACGCGCATACAGAAGAGGCGGCAGGCACACAGCGGTCCCTGGGCGATTTTCGCGCGCGACCGAGGAACGGAGTAGTTCTCCAAGCGCCGCTCCGCTTCGACCCCGGAAGAGATCATGAGGCCGCGCGCGCGAGGAGGACGATGAAGAGAAACGGGGAGGAAGGGAGCGCGCGAGAAACAAAAAGCGAGAAAACCCCCCTTCGCCGCCGCACCCGCAAAGCCGGCTTCGCCCGGCACAGAGGAGAAACACGCAACACGCACAACCTGCCTGCCGCAGTGTCCCGAAACGCCTGTGGGACGCAGGGAAGGGCGTCGGAGAGAGGCGTGCCGTGCTCGGACCCCGAGCAAGTCAAGCACGCACAAACAGGCCTCGCTGGATCGAAGCAGCACGGCAAGAAGGGGCAAGGGCGGTGTTCTGCGGAGTTGCGACACACACGCACAAGGGGGGGTATGCCGCTGCTGCTGCTGCGAGGCTTTCCCGGGAAGGAAGGCGCAAAACAGGCCGTGACGTCAGGTTGACGTCGGTGCGCGTGCGCCGGTTCGCGAGGGGCGAGGCGCGCCTCCATGTTTGTGTGTACGCAGCAAGCGAGGGCTCGCTCGCCGGCCGGCTTTCGTTGCGAGGTGGCTGCCACACAGCTGATCGCCCGGCGGCGAACGCACGCGCGGCCGCTTCGGCCGGTCTCCTTTCGACTTGGCGAATCTCGTCGGAGCAGGTCGGAGAGGGAATAAGAAAAGCCAGTAAAATTCTCCGACGCACAGCGAAGGCTGACTAACCCGGTCTGATCCAAAAACCAGCTGTACCCACGATCAGCTGAGGCCTCACTCCAGCGAGCGGCCATGTCGAGGCCGGCCGGCTAACGTAAACAGCAACAATAAAAAAATGTAATTCTGGTTTATCCACGCGGCAGCATTACTGTGCATGTACAGTAAATACTCACTTTATGGAGGGCGGCACGTCAATGCTGAGGGAGGCGGCTCGCCGTCGCAGCTCGCCCTGACCTTCGGCAAGCCGCGAATAGTCGGTGTCCAAGTCCTGCAGACGAGCCGACTTGCGGCTCTCCAGGAGTCGCACCTCCTCCAAACGCTTATGCAGCTGCACAGTCTGCGTGATGTGGTGGTTATGCTGCGATGGCTGGACGCTGATCAGCACGTCGTCGCGAGCCTCGTCGTGCTCCTGTACGACTCCGGACACCTCGCGGCCGTTGAACGTTACGTACACCCGCTGGCCGCTCTTAAGAGTGAGTCCCGCTATGGTCTGGAAGCCCGGTCCGATGAGCTCTTCGCCGCGGTACTCGCCCGTCGTCTTGTCTGCGAACGTGACAGTGTATATGTTCTCTTCGTCCGCGTCCGTCTTGGTCGCCTGGATCACGCCCGGCGTGTGGAGGCCGTCTGGCGTCGGGGCGCACACTCGCGTGCCCAGGATCGAGCGCTTGGCCAGCCGCTTGCCTGTCGACATGTCGCTCTCTCCGCGCGCGCGTAGCTGCTGCTTGCTCTCACTATCCTCCGTTTCACGCGCACACTCACGATTTCACCGCCTGCTCGCGCCGGAGCCGGCGCACTGACATGCTAGACCGAAGGAAAACACGGCGACAAACACCGAGAGGTCCGCACCGGTGCGTCGAGGGAACGACCGTTCGCTATCTCGAGCACAGCTGGCTGATCTTGTCCTTCCCCACTCTACGGGCCGGCTCGCCTGCCGCTGCCGCGCTCGACAACAAAGCCATGTGATTTTCACGGCGCTCCCATTGGACGCTCAGCCTCTGACCTATTTCCTCATTGGCCGACGCCGTTGTCAGGCGGCCATGGCGTTCGCACCAAGGTCCCGGATGTTGGGCTACGCGCGTTGCGGTGCCGGCCGCTCGTCGGAGAAAAAAGCTCGATGGGCACCGAAAAACACATGGGTTTTAATTATTATCCCTTCAGTGCGCCAGTCCGATGCCACTAGAAACATAACAATGCTGACTTCTTCGGCGACAGCCGCATCTAGCGGTGCGCGTGGCCCCGCCCAGCTGGCCAAAATGTAAACATGTTTACAACGGTGCTGTTGGCCGCCGGCAACCCCCGAAAAACCTTAGGTTGCGGCATCGTAGCCACACAGTGACATTCGCGATAATACTGCGAAACAGTGTAGCTGAGCCTTTCCAGAAGTCGCTGGGAACTCGATGTGACGAATCTTGTCAACTGTCTTTGCGTGAACATTGTACTACGGGCGAAGTTTTGCTGGGGTGATCGGCTGTTCCCGTCAGTGGCTGCTCACCCCCACTACTCACGAAGAACGGTCAGTGTTGCCAAGCCCCGCTGAATGGCTTCGGTGGAAAATCGATACTAGCGGGAAACACTGATAGCGTACAGCTGATTCGTCAAAACAAGCGCAGAAGGAAATTTCCGCGAACCGCGGGCATCGCCATCGTGCGGTCGTTCGCTCCACTGTAGCGCGAACTTGCTCCAACCGCACTGTCAAAGCCCGCCGGCATGTAGATTCTCTGTGCGAAAGCGATGTGGGACGGGAACACGTCCAAGGTCGCTGTACCGGTGCAGCTGGCCGCGCGCTTTGCAAACAACGAGCCGCGAAAGAAAGAATGATACGTTTTTTATCGTTTGCTTTGCGTATATGTTGCGCATTTCGCTTTCATCGCATATGTTCCCAGGATACAAAGAGCGGACTTTGGATCAAACAAATTGTGGACAGCGTTTGATCTCACAGTACTGAATTCAACTGAAGCACTGCTGGTTGAAATACAATAATGGATTTAATGCTTGCGAAAAAATAAAAACAAAGTGCGTACTTGCGCGAGCACACACCGCGTCCATTAAATGCCGCCTGATGTGTGGCGCGTAATACTGAAACTGGGGGGCACTAAACAATTCTGCAAAAAAGGGGCTTTGTCGAGTCACCTGAACGAAATCGTCCGTACATTTGTAACGTTTGGCGCCGGATCGATTTTCTCTGTGCGCATCGGCATCATTGAATGCAGCGAACTGAAATATTTCTCATATTCATGACGTGTTGTGACATGTTGCACGGGTCGCGCATCACGTTATATCGGACGAAATTTGCTTCTTTAAAAAAAATTTCGATGGACGTTGTGAGCATTAATTGCTCATTACAACAACACGCGCAGCTCCGAACCGTTCAGTGCGCTAAGAATAAAGAAAAAAATATTTACATTGGCTGAGACTATGCATAATACCGGCTGTTTTTTTTTAATGGGGAGGAGAGTCCCTGTGACATCGTGGGAGCTATGTGCCTTTCCATCATAAATAGCTAAATTAATGAACTGACTTTTATACTTTGTGAGTAACCTGATACATGTGGCGGCACCTACGGGCTATTGTGAAATATAATTTTCGTGCGAGCTTTACGTTTTCTTTGAACGAGGGCGCTGCCTCGTCGCTGCCTAGTATATGCGGATGATAGATAATATACGCGGATGATATAGTGCTAATGGCTGACAACAAGGAAGGCTTGCAGAAGTTGATAGACATATGCGGTACAGAGGGAGATAGATTAGGTTTCAAGTATAGTAAGTAAAAATCTGCAGTCATGATATTTAATGAAGAGGGCGGCGAGCATAGAATACAGGAGTTCATGCTAGAGGTAGTGGATGAGTACAAGTATCTTGGGGTGTGGATAAATAACAGTGCTGAGTATCTGACAGAGCATAAAAAATATGTAATGAATGAAGCTAGTAGGAATGCAGCTGTCATGAAAAATAGGTCACTGTGGAATTACAATAGGTACGAAGTGGTAAGAGGGATCTGGAATGGGGTGATGGTCCGTAGCCTGACTTTCGGTAATGCGGTCATGTGCATGAGACCAGATGTTCAAGCAAGGTTAGAAATTAAACAACGGGGAGTAGGGAGGTTAGCTTTGGGAGCACATGGCAATACACCAAATCAGGGGGTACAGGGTGATATGGGATGGGTGTTTTTCGAGAGCAGAGAGGCTAGCAGTAAGGTAGCATTTGAGGAGCAATTGAGAAAAATGGGGGAAAAGCAGTGGGCTAGGAAAGTTTTCAGATACCTGTATATAAAGAATGTTGACACGGTATGGAGAAAGCGAACTAGAAAATTGACAAGCAAATATCTGGACAGCAGTAAGGCGGCAAATCAGCAATTATCGGTTAAGAAAAAGCTTAAAGAAACAGAGAGAGCTCTGTGGAAAACAGGGATGCTGACGAAATCGGCACTGTGAACATACCGGACCTTTAAACAGGAAATTGCCAAATAAAATATCTATGATAATTGTATGGGAAGCTCTTTGTTGTTTGAGACCAGGACTGGAGTCAGGTACCACGAGATAGACACGTTGTGCATTGCGTGTGGAGAGGAGGAGTAAACGGCTGAACACTTGATACTTTTGTGTAAAGGGCTTCACCCTACAGTGGAAAGCAGCGGGGCCGATTTACCCAAGGCATTGGGGTTTAAGGATAGTGAAGGGAAAGTAGATCTGGAGTGGGTAGAAGTAACCAAGCGCAGGTTATATGATTGGTAAGACAGGAGTAAAATTTCAAAAAATTCAAAAAGCAAGACAGGAGTAAAATTTCACAAGACATGGCTAGGTGGCTTGAGCCACCGCCCGATTGAAAGGGTTCAGCCGTATTCATCCATCCATCCATCCTAGTCGTAAGCCTCCTCGGCCTGCTTCAGCGTGTCCTTTAGACTCCGGATCAGTAGCCGAGCACTCTAACCACTGAGCCACCGCGGCGGGTGCCGCCGAAGCCGACATCGGTTTTTTGCGACACGAGCTCTTTAACGCTGTCGCGTTAAAATTAATGTGGATTAGCCTAGCTAATCCAGGATATACAAAGCTAAAGCGAGATTGAGGTCTCCACTGACCACGGAGCCGGTTGTCCGCCTTTCCTTTCGTGAAGATGAACGGTGTTTGCAAAGTTGTCAACGCCAATGAACTCTATGAACAGTAACCGTCTCACATATCTCAGTGGACACCTGAACAGCGCCGTAAATGAAGGGATAAAGGAGGGAGGGAAAGAGGAAATAATAATAATAATAATTGGTTTTTGAGGAAAGGAAATGGCACAGTAACCGTCTCACATATCTTAGTGGACACCTGAACAGCGCCGTAAATGAAGGGATAAAGGAGGGAGGGAAAGAGGAAATAATAATAATAATAATAATTGGTTTTTGAGGAAAGGAAATGGCACAGTAACCGTCTCACATATCTCAGTGGACACCTGAACAGCGCCGTAAATGAAGGTATAAAGGAGGGAGGAAAGAGGAAATAATAATAATAATAATTGGTTTTTGAGGAAAGGAAATGGCACAGTAACCGTCTCACATATCTCAGTGGACACCTGAACAGCGCCGTAAATGAAGGGATAAAGGAGGGAGGGAAAGAGGAAATAATAATAATAATAATAATTGGTTTTTGAGGAAAGGAAATGGCACAGTAACCGTCTCACATATCTCAGTGGACACCTGAACAGCGCCGTAAATGAAGGGATAAAGGAGGGAGGGAAAGAGGAAATAATAATAATAATAATAATTGGTTTTTGAGGAAAGGAAATGGCACAGTAACCGTCTCACATATCTCAGTGGACACCTGAACAGCGCCGTAAATGAAGGTATAAAGGAGGGAGGAAAGAGGAAATAATAATAATAATAATTGGTTTTTGAGGAAAGGAAATGGCACAGTAACCGTCTCACATATCTCAGTGGACACCTGAACAGCGCCGTAAATGAAGGGATAAAGGAGGGAGGGAAAGAGGAAATAATAATAATAATAATTGGTTTTTGAGGAAAGGAAATGGCACAGTAACCGTCTCACATATCTCAGTGGACACCTGAACAGCGCCGTAAATGAAGGGATAAAGGAGGGAGGGAAAGAGGAAATAATAATAATAATAATTGGTTTTTGGGAAAAGGAAATGGCGCAGTATCTGTCTCATATATCGTTGGACACCTGAACCGCGCCGTAAGAGAAGGGATAAAGGAGGGAGTGAAAGAAGAAAGGAAGAAATAGGTGCCGTAGTGGAGGGCTCCGGAATAATTTCGACCACCTGGGGATCTTTAACGTGCACTGACATCGCACAGCACACGGGCGCATTAGCGTTTTTCCTCCATAAAAACGCAGCCGCCGCGGTCGGGTTCGAACCCGGGAAAGAGGAAAGAGAAAACTGAAAATTGAAAGTTTGATTTTGAGGAAAGGCGCGGCGCTGTGGCTCCGTGCTACTAGTGGCGCATGCGCAGTAGTGACAGAAAACGAGAGAGAGAGAAAATTGGCAGTGGCTTAGCTCGGCTATGCCAGGATATACGTAGTGAAGGCTAAAGCTTAGCATGGTTAGCCTTGGTTGATCTTGATTGCAAGTCCAGGTTAGTCTGGTTGCCTAGCTATGTTGTTCTCGCATGCATTTAAGACGACACAACCGTGGTTGCGGCGCACGCGAGCTCTCCTTTACGATCCTCCGACATGTTATCAGGCATGCGACGCAGCTGGCGAAGCGAGCGCGACGACGAGGTACGCGGTGTGACGTCATACCAAACGGCGGCGTCGGTAGGGTGGCTAGCGGCGGCGAGCCGCGCGGTGTGACGTCATGCCAGATGGCGCGGCAAGTGCGCAAAGCACAGTAGCCGTGTTACAAATCTCAGTGGACACCCGAACTGCGCAGTAAAGGAAGAGATAAAGGAGAGATGGAAAGAACAAAGAGAAAACAGAAAATTGAAAGTTGAATTTTGAGGAGTTCCCGGGTTCGAACCCGACCGCGGCGGCTGCGTTTTTATGGAGGCAAAACGCTAAGGCGCCCGTGTGCTGTGCGATGTCAGTGCACGTTAAAGATCCCCAGGTGGTCGAAATTATTCCGGAGCCCTCCACTACGGCACCCCTTTCTTCCTTTCTTCTTTCACTCCCTCCTTTATCCCTTCCCTTACGGCGCGGTTCAGGCGTCCAACGATATATGAGACAGATACTACGCCATTTCCTTTCCCCCATAACGAATTATTATTATTATTATTATTATTTTGAGGAAAGGCGCGGCGCTGCGCAGCGGCGGAACACCTGTGGCTCGGTGCTTCCAGTGGCGCATACGCAGTGACTAGGGAGCGAGCGAGAGAAATGCGCCGTGTGTCGTCACTGTTCCTCACGCATGCGCAGCACGGCTCTCCAGGAATAACGCGAAACTGCTCAATCTGCGGCCATTAAAGATTTCGCTTTAATATTTTGTAGTGCAGTGAATGGCAGATGCCGATCATCCGGCATGCCTGCACTTTATGACGTACTTTTTGCCAAGGTGAGCACAGGTTAAAAGATATATCAATAAAGCGACAATGTGGGAGCTGGGATTGAATTGAGAATCGGAGATATTTTCGCATGTTACTGTAGCATCTCGGGTTACGCGAGGTCGAACTCGACCGCGGCGGCCGCGTTTCGATGGAGGCGAAAACGCAAAGGCGCCCGTGGGCTGTGCGATGTCAATGCACGTTAAAGACCCCGGTCGAAATTATTCCGGAGCCCTCCACTACGACACCTCGAGCTCTTTATTCCTTTCTTCTCTCAGTCCCTCCTTTATCCCTTCCCTTACGGCTCGGTTCAGGTGTCCGCCGAGATGCGCTCGAGACAGATACTGCGCCATTTACTTTCCCCCAAAACCAATTATTTTTACTCTAGCTGCTCTAAAGCGTATGCATCAAAACCGGCAAGCATAACGCGTGGTGTTGTGTCTGACAAATCTGCGCAAGAACAATCGCAGTATTTAACGAGCATGCTCGTGGTTCCCGAATTTCCCACCGTTTCTATGAACTCCGGTCCTTCGCGCTGTTTCCTAAGAGGTTGTTGCTAACTGTACAAATTTCTGACTGCAGTCGTTGGCGTCGGCCGCTCGTAAGAATGGCCTCTAAGATTTCGAGGGTCTCGGAGGCTACGGTGAACAGATGGCAGAAAGAGCAACGGCACTCTGCGAATGTTTCGCACGTTCGGCAAGTGGACGTGCCACTCGTGTAGTATTTGACGTCACTTCCTGAGCACCGGCACAGAGGCAGTGCGGCTCAGCCGAAGACACCATTAATTTGTAGTGCTGATCAACGGCAGAATAATAGACTAATCGAAGTGTTATTATCCCATTGATCAGCACTACAAATAAAAAAAAAACATTCCCCTATGCACCTTTGTTTCCGTGACGGTTGGCTGCCTTCTCTCTCTCTCTCACACACACACACACACACACACACACACACACACACACACACACACACACACACACACACACACACACACACACACACACACACACACACACACACACACACACACACACACACACACACACACACACACACACACACACACACACACACACACACACACACGCGCGCGCGCGCGCGCGCACAGTCTCTTATAGCCTGATGTGTGTGTGTGTGTGTGTGCCTGTGTGCAAAATTTTTGTGTGGGCCGCGCTTTAGCCCGCATAGCCTTTTAAAGCGTTTAAACTGCAAAAGTGACATTTGACTAACATTTTTTGTCACTGTGAGTTCTAGTCGTCAGATTATTTTTTATTTTGTTTGCCGATTTTGTACTCTATGCATGCTTTCTAAAGTGAGCGGTTCTTGCTTATGCCGCTTACCAAACGTATGGTTCCTAGTATGGTGCCTAGATGCCAAACGCATGCGTCATGTGGGATCTTACAAAGGCGCAAAGTATTACCGTTACTGTGAAAACAAACTAGGCTGTTTTTCTGCGCATTCCACGTGCGGCTGACTGTTAATTCCGTGACTTCCGTCCTTCCGTCGTGCCTGCACGTACCGTTGGGTCCGTGCAGGTCTGTGCACGTGAGCGAAACCTGGACATTATGATTCACTGTGTATGTAATATTCTGAACATTGAAACTAATTATTTAATTTTGTAGCTGAAACGTTAAAGATTTGGGCTCTCAAATCAAACGTTTTGTTTATCCGGAAAGATGGTCCGTACGTCCGTATTGTGGCGCCCCTAGTAGCCGGTTGCTGCGGTGACGCTGTGGCTGACCGACATCTTGTTCTCGTCAGATCGTTACAGTTGTGGGGTTTTTGTCGCGCTCCGACCTTACTGCAGTTGCGATTGAACTGCTCCGCAGATTCCGCCCAGAGCTTTGACCATGGCCGATTTCGATCAGTTTGAAGCGAACTTCGACAATCCGCCAGTGACGGAAGAGGATCCGGCGGCCGAATTCCTCGCCCGGGAGCAGAATGTCCTGGCCGGCTTGGAGGATGACAACTTCGACGGTGTTCCCGTGCAGCAGCCTCAGCCACCACAGCAGCAGCCCACCCTCGGTGCGCATTTTCTGGCCTTATTGTTCGTTTTTTTCGTTTCGAGCATATTTGATGCTGCCGAATGCCGTAAGCGGACGGACGTGTTTCCTACTTTTCTTCGGACTTTCCCTTAAAGTCCGAGTCGCTCAAAAGCTGTGTCATCGCTTCCGTAGCGATTGGGGCGTTACTTGCGGCCTCGTAGGGGGCAGTTCATTTCGCCAGTTTGCTGGCGGCTCTTATTTCGGTGGAATTTCCGCGAAATTGGGCAGGTTCGTGTAACTAAGCTGTAACGGTTCAATAGCATCGACTAACAGCTGTGCTAAAAAAAGATCCTAGTACCGCAAGTACACGTCTGTAGCTTGGTGCGCGTCTTTGGCTCTACTAGATGGCGTGAAAGATCACGTGCCTTGGACTCTGTGGCATCCAAGATCAAAAATTATTGACCGACGATTATACCTGTTCTTGCTTCTTATGAAGTAATATATTTTCTGTACATTACACTTCTGCCGCAGACGGACCCTTGGACGATGTCGCTGCGGAAGTGCAGGTGAGTTTTACCTTTTGGCCTGTTATGATGGGTTACTAGAAGGGCCGCTGAAGTAACGTGATAAAAATAAAATCAAAGCTTTGGACATTAGCGTACGAGCTCCTGTGCAGCAGTCGTAGCACTTGTGAGGCAAGTTCCTGATTAGCAAATTAGACAAGTCCTGGAAGGCAGTGAGGCCTGTAACAAAATGAACTTAGGCTTTACATTTCATTACTGAGGTTCAGCACTGATGAGTCACTAATTAGTAGTGGAAATTCTATGCCTTCATAGTTTTACATTTGCCATTTCTGCTGTTGCTCCAGACTAGTCATTATATTTTTAGACATAAGGATAAATACAGCATCTCTGGCAAGTGCATGATGGAATACTAATTTAGTTGGTGATTTTGAGATTGTCTAGTGTAGATTCAGCCAAGTGCGGAATGCTTCAAAGAATTTTTTGTTGAAGCCTGTGGTCCTTGCGAGCAGCTTAGTATATTATTTCAGTTGCCATTGCATTGCAGCAAATGGTCCACTGAGATGCAGTCAATCTGTACACAAGTTGATCGGACACTCAATTCACCTTCATTGATTTGTGCAACCAATCCTCCTTATTAGGTGCACACTTCTATAGGATATGGCCACAACACCATTATTATCATCTTGTACGTCATTTATTTGATCTGAATTCAAAGTGGCCCATTGACTGTAAATATTTCCTGTAGTGCTGAAGTTCAGGAAGAAAACAAGTGTGGTGTTAGTGAACATGGACACAGAACGTAGATTGAGCAGTGCTCTTGTCAGTGGCCATACAAATTCTGTATTATGCAGCTCTCACTCTTTCACTGTTTACTTTATCCCTTCCGTTACGGCGCCGCTGATATATGAGACAGATACTGTGCCATTTCCTTTCCCCCAAAACTAATTATCATCATCATCAGCTCTGACTGGTTGATGAAAACTTACATTGTGGAGAAAGAAATTCTGGTAATGCGTCAATAAATCTTAACTGCGTTCAGGAAACCACCATTTTTCAAGTAACTGCATTGGGTGCATTTAATAGTCTCATGCTTTGACGGTGCCATTCACTCTGGCTCTGATAGCCTGGCCATTGATGTTATTCCCAGCCTGCAGAATTGTTTCAGAGCAATACAAGCATAAAATGGCAGGCATTTCATTGACGGCCAATATTAAAAGTAAAACTTGTGAAGTTATGCTTCTGTGCGCCTATCTGAGTGCATAGCAGAACACTAACACCATTTTGCGCATCACGCCTGTTAAAGTAATCACTCATGTTGCTGCAGTGTCAGGTTCCTGTTGAATTTGTTGCAGATGAATGGGCCCTCCCAGCCACCAACTGTTGTCCCAGATACGTCACCACGACCAACTCCTGTTCGTGAGGAGCCAGAGAAGATCAAGAAATGGCGTGAAGAGCAGGCCAAAAGGCTCGAGCAGAAAGGTTGGCTCTGCTTTGCTTTGAGAGTTTCTCAGGCAAAATTTATAGCTAGCTGGTGTGGAGCGGCCTTTTTCTGAGGGTTTTTTGTGTAGAGGAATCGCAACTTAAATGTTGTTCCTTGAGGGTTAAGCATGTGCACTCACGCAGTCACACACACATGCAGACACACCACTCACATACGCACACAGAGACAGGCAAACTGACTGAGAGCCAGAGATAAACCACCTAAAATTAAACTTATTACATGACGTTACGGCTGGAGTACCAGCCTTTTTAAAGTGTGCATGCATGCGAATTTGGAAACTGGCTCTAGAAAAAGACTGTCCATAAAGTGAGTCGTCCCTAACAACGAATTGTGACAAAAAAAATTTAGAGAAAGAACACTAATTAAGACCGAACCTTCTTCAGTGCAATTTCACTTCACTGCTGTGGGCAGTGAAGTGAAAATTAGATAAAACCTTCGTAGTTTTGTGTGCATTATCCTGGTTGTCATTATCTTAAAATTATGTGGTGCAGTTTCAAGCCCCTAGTAGTTTGAGGCGTGTGATGTCTTCTCACGGGGTGATGACATATCTCCCAATATGACTGTTCGTTTCTCATGAACCGCTAGTACATATCAGTGCTTGATCAGCTGACAGCTTGGGAATGCGGCTGTCAACGTAGCACAAGCTGCAGGGGGAGTTTCCTTCACAGCCGTTCATGTAATGCGGCAAATGTTAAGGCACCTCGACTGTGCACTTTGTCAGTGTATAATGTGAAGACACACAAATGAAGGCAGTCACTCAGGCATTTGCTCTGCCTATCACTGGTGATCTGTGATTTGGTTGGGTAGTCGAGGTTCTGTTCAGAGAGCTGTCCCTACTAATGCAACAAAAATGTACGCACCCCAACGGTCTCTGCGAATTTTCATCCTGTCTAATGTCTGTCTTTACAGAGAGTTTCCATGGTAATGAAGTAGTATAAATATTTTGAAAAAGTTTGGCTTCCAGAAATATTGCCCTTATTTCGGGTCATCCATGTCAAAGAGGCACGACTGTGATGCCCTCCTGTAACAGTCCCAAATGGGATTAGCACTATAATCTTTTAGTCCCACATTAACTATTGCACTTTAATTTGGGCCACAGCTACAAAAAAAAAAAACAACAGCAGTATAGGCTCGAAGAAAAAAAAAAAAAGCTGTCCACTGAATTGCTAATGTTCCATACTGCCAACAACTGTTTGCTCATTTCTAGCCGGTTAGTATACAGCAAATTTACAGTTACTATCTATTATACCTGCTGCATTCTTGAAGCGTATGTTACCAGGAATTCCTGAAGAAATTGTGTATTCGTGCATTGCAAACTCACACATATTGAACCAGGTCATCTGAGGAATGGTTCGTGCTGCGACCGCGCACCAGTTATCTTCTGCAAACATTAAAGTACAATGTACCATTTCTTCCAAATAAGCTGAAAACACCTTTTACTGGTTTCATTGATGTGATTTTCAGAGCATGGCGTAGCATATTTGTTACTAGTCAGTTTTCTTAGTACTTAGTTTTTTATTTTGTCACGGAAATTCTGTTAATGAATATGCGAAGCGCATGTGTTATATTTTCGGCCTTTTCACCTGGATCGCAATCTGTGACACTTTATAGAATGCCATTTCTTTGTAGAGCAGTTTTATTGTTGCATACATTTTTGTTTTGTTTTTGTAGCCAAATTTTGCTGACGTACGGAGCACATGTATTATGCTGCAATTTTTTCATTTGCATTTGAACCATTGTACTGTCTATGGAAGGTTGCTGCTGCCAAAATGGCTTCCTGGCCTAGTCAAGTTGTGTTCACAGCTTTGTGCCAGGGAAGCCATCAACATTGTTATAATGTTGAGAATAAACTTGATTCTATTTGAAACAAACAAATAAAATATATGCTGCTGGAAAAGACCTTGCTTACCTTTGGGCAGTAATTCTGCGGCCTTCCTATAAAGCTATTGTGGTAACAAAAAAGTCGGAGCTTTTTACTCATTTCATCATGCTCACTACTGTATTTAAATTTCTTTGTAGCGAAAATTAACTGTTTGTCGGAAACGCCCTTGAAGTAGCGCAAAACTGTGTCTCGTCTCGTATTAGCCATACCTGTAGAACCTACTTGAAGAAACTAAGTTAACACTTTGACTTACTGCCAAGTTTTCAAAATATTTTCTGTGATTGTGCCATTGGGCTGACTAAAATGCAGCCACATACACTATACACTCAGAAGTCTAGTTTGTCACCATTCTTCTTTTTGATTGACAATGTCCAGCAACGGTAACTGAACAAAATGTGGTCTGTAGTAGACATTTAATTTTATAGTTGGAAACAATACTCTGCAACACTTTATTGCTGGCCTAGAATTAACCAGGTACAGAAGTTCATTCAGAGGAATATTAAAGAGGATAGTTTCCTTCAAATTTGTGTCAAAGTTGGGCATTTTCCAAAACTTTTTAATTGAAGATTTTAACACCTGACTAAAACAGACTTACCTGTCTAAAAGTATGAAGTTTTTCCCGATGGTAGTAAGAAGGACCGATAAATTCTGAAGGAAAATTTGAGTCAAGTTCTCACTGTTTCTTGTCTCATCATCTGGAAAATTGCCCTTCTTGGCAAGTTTAGCTTCTAAAATGATAGCTTTAAGGCTCCTGTTCAGCTGAAAATGTGGCGTCTCGTCAGCAGTGTCAGATGTCACAAAACTCCGGATTCGTTGAAAAGGTTGACATCCTCGTGGACCAGTGGAATTGGAAAGTGATTAAAACATTGTGCAAATTGTGATTACGAAGTCGCAAACATAATTATGGCATGTTAATATATCAAGTAAATGAAGTGTGCTGAAAAGAGAATTGGGTTAATTAGGGGGGGGATCAAACCCCTAGCCCTTCGATTGTGAGTCTGACATGCTACCCCTACGTCACGCAGGCACATTTTTACGGTTTGCTTAAAAGGGGGTTTTATATGTATGTCGTGTAGTCTTTTATATATTTAGTAGCTTATGATTATATTCAAATGGGCATCTATGCGATTAGAGAGGCACTAAATTAAGGGAGTTTTGCGATTAAGTGAGTAGCAGAGTGCACATCGGTGAGGGGTGAGTTTACGCAAACAACCGTTTGCTTGTGTCGCTCGACATTCATGGGTCTCATGATCTGGTAACCTGGTAACATTTGTAGAGCACTTGGTCGGGTAATATGATAATTAGATCCAAGTGGAGTCGTCGACGGGACCCATTAATACTGTCATGTCATACCCTTAAAGGTGCAACTTAAGTGTCCACCAGTTACTTTTAAACAATGTTTGCGATGTTTTAGTGTGAAAGCACTACTTCACTAGCAATCCTGAAAAAGCTAATGTCTGTCCAAAGCCTCTCAGATACTTGCAGAAATAAAATAAATGTTGCTGCGACTGGGTTTTGAACCCGCAACGGCACGAACAGATCAGCTTCGCTGGCTACTGCACGAGAGCACTGGGCTATCGCCGCAGTCGATCATGTCTCACTTTAAACAGCAACACACTCTCGTGCTGGGCATTGCACATCGTCATGTTCATCAACTTCCATCTCCGGTTCTAACAGATAAGATCAGCTTTACCTCGATCAGGGCTTAACCTGAGTCTAACATCGTCGGCATGTCTGCCGACGACCCAGAAAAGCAAAACCATGAGCCAACCAGGCTAAACATATGCTTTCGCACCTCTGCTCGGTTTAACTATGTTAAAACCCTACCACTTTTTCAGTGTTACTTATGAAAGGGTGATGGCTGGTCTCATTGCTTCAGATGCGGAAGAAGAGGAGAAGAAAACTGAGCTTAGGGCAACCGCAAAGAAAGAGCTTGAGGAGTGGTATGCACGGTATCACGAGCAGATTGAAAAATCCAAGCTGGCCAACAGGTAACATCTTAATAACCTGATCTTATTTTTCTGACATTTGCATGTGTTTGAGTTGGCCCATTTTGCTTCATTTGATTGGGGCAAAATATTAAGCATCTCTTTATACATCTTTTCCTGTTTTTTGAACCTGTCTTTGCATTGAAGGACACACCTCAGCTTTGTTAAAGTCATTCCTGAGAGACAACACCTGCTCTAGTTTCGGTGCCAGTCACATCACTCACTGTGCACTCATTGTGTGACCTCTTTCGGGATGCCTCTGTTAGTATACTTATTGTGGCCTGGTACCACTTATGGGGAGCGGCAGTAGCTGGTATGGTTGGTATTTCCATTTGTTAAAGTACTTTGCAAATAAAACTATGGAAAAAATTTGCTGATTTGCCGTGATGTGGCACAATTTATGAGATGGACTTTTCTCACTCGCATTGCATGTTTGGAGCAGGCACGAAGGCTAGCAGTTGGGAAAAAGTGTGAAAGGGTTATGGGAGAAACCTTGTTTTGCTGAAACTGCTTCATCTGGCTTCAATTAAAATTGGAAGAGGTGTTTATGAGATTGTGGCAAGGCGTAACATGCACCCCCACTATTCGGGTTGCGTCAGGGGTGTGCATTTAGTGAGCATTTGCTATGCTGTAGTGGGCACCATGGCTTACTGTATGTGTTCTTTTCTTTAGTGTGTCATTGCACTCTGTTGTAAGCCTCTGAGTTACACATATCTGCCAACTCTCCTAAATTGCCCGGGAGGCTCCTGAATTTCAGCCAACACTTCCTAGTTGTATAAGTATGCTCTTATTTTTTTCCTTAAAATTGTTGTCGACATTGTTCAGAATAATTTTTTCTGAAGAAAAAAAAACTCTTTGTGTGCAGTATAGGTGAACCATATTTGTTACCTGGCCAAAGCAAATGTAACTGCAGCCACTACACCTGCTGAAAAGGTTTTGGACTTTGAAAGTTTGGACTTATCTTATTCGCGCTTTTATGATAAGCCGCCAGCTTTCCTAAGCTATTGCATGTTTGTGACCAAATTTTTTTAGAGCAGGAAAGCCTGAAAGTTTGGTTTTTCGAAATAAGCAGCATGTTTCTGGGGCTGATTCCGCGGTGCGGGGAGCCGCAGTGTTAAATTTTCTCTTGGTTTAGTGCATTTCTATGAGCTTTTATGGTTTGTTTTCGGGCTGTTTGCTGGTTTCCTCGTGACTGGTGGAACGTTTTGTAGAAAGTGAAAGGCAGGCAGAGGTTTTGACTCCGAAGGCATGATGGCTGCCTGAAACCGTCAACATCCTTGCATTGGAAAAATGGAATGATGCAGCACATGGCCTGCGATACCATCTGCGCTGCCAAATATAGGAATCGTTGACACCGGCGAGCTTACATGCATGCACCCTGCAAGTCCAGTGCCAGCTTTCAAACCCCGGTCATTTTGGGAATGATGAAATCTGTGGTTGTGTTACGTAAGCTAAAATTCAGGGCAAGGACGGCAGCACTCGTGGGCGGCCCTTGTTTTTGCATGCGTCGTCTGTGACGGTGCAGCAGAATCCTTGGAAAGAGGCAGTCTTTCAGACGTTGTCCGCTGCGACCACAGTGACCAGCAAATCTTGTGATCAGATTGTCACTAGACGCTCGCTGCAGTTTTTAACTTGCGTGACTCGAGGCTCGTGAAAAAAAACATAATAAAACAGGCACTAGAGGCCGCCGAGGCGTAACTTGACACTGCAAAATCTCTGTTGGAGGTGAGCCACCACTTGTAAGAATTTTTTCAGGAAACCTGCTGCGAGAAATATCTAAACTGAGCAAAGTCTTGTATGGCAAAGAAGTCACCCTTGAAGTCGACAAGTTTAACCCCTGGGAACATGCCCCCCTTTCCGATGATTTCCTGAATTTTGACTGGCAGGCTGGCAGCTATGCCATTGTAGGCTTGATCGTTTGACATAAGTTACTTTGACCCTTTGCTGTTGGTCAGGTGCAAACATGGTGCCATTTTTCTGTTTATGCCTTGAGATTTTAGCTGATGACCTTGGAAAAAGGATATGTGCATTTTATTCGCAACAAAATGCAGTTGTGTTTTTTTTTAAACAGTGTGTGATCTAAATTTTCACTGTGTATCAGGACTAATATGTTTCTCCAACTTTCGTACATTTGGCACTATTTATTTCTAGTTAATCTGACCAGTTTTCAAAATTTTTTCTCATGGTTGGATCAATGGGCTCACGTTTCATTTGCTGTCGCAGTTCCGCTATGGACTACGGTACTCAGGCTTTGTCAGTGTGGTCTGTGTTGCTGGCTGCTGTAGCTGCTCTCCCTAGTGGTGTATAGTGCGTGTTCTGTCTGTCTTGATGGTGACCTTGTCGCTCTCACCTCTCATTGGTGCTCTTAAAATATGTAGTATGTTGGACGTATTCATGTGCTCTTTTCTGTTTTTCTTTTTTTCCTGCTGTTCAGAGAAGTGTCCAAGTAAGTGTGCAAGTACTTTTTTATAAAAGGCTTTGGTTGTAGATGTCTTGCAGTTTACTCTAAGTACTGTTGTGTGGCTTTCTCTCTCTCAAAGCACTTTGCACTGTGTGTTGTATGCTGCGGCTTTTTGTCTGCACCATTTCGTTCATGAAGCCTGAGACAGAGTCAAATATAGCTTTTGTGATATTAACATTAGTAAAATTGTTGATGAATATTTGCATTATTTGAATTTTTGCTTTTATTTGTTTTCACTCCTGAGTTCAGGTCATGGTTGCAATGGCCAAGTGCTTTGGCCTTTCTTGTAGTTGCAAGCGACAGGTTAGTGCTTAATAGCTCATATTTGAAAAGATTTCAAAAGTTTTATTCTTGTAGAAATTGCCGATGGCATGGTGACTGGTTAACCTCACATTGGCTGGGTGATTTTGTAGGGAGGTAATCACTAGCTTGTAGATGGAATGTTCTATTTTTCCTGCTAGTGCAAGCAGTGTGGAAAGGTCTTATTGCAGAAGTACTTGCTGTTGGGCTAGTTGGTTCATCATAAATTTGAATGGCTCAAAGGAACAAACACAGGAAGACATGGAGACAGAAGAGCGCCTACTACCAACTGAGTTTATTACCTTTATATGCCAGTACATTATCACCACCAGTTCATTAGCATAGCCAGGACAAGCTAACAAGAAAAAATATATGTACAGAAAAAGATTATATTTATGCATAAAAGCCAGTGAATTTCTACTGACAGAAGAAGGCATGAAAAATTTGCGAACATGGTGACAAGATGGAGTGTCATGGTCTACACATGACCATCTAAATAATCCAGTTCCCGGCCGCTGAGTTTAACCGACGAAGTGCTTATGCACGTGGGCCCACCTTTCTGTATGTGAAATTCTTCGATGATTTTCCTTTCAACGCGCTCTCTGCCTGTGCCGATAAACTTTGCCCCTCTCAGTACTGGTCCGCAATCTTGACAGTTCTTTCTTTCATTGTTTTTTATTGTCCGTTTGTGCTCACTCACCCTGTCATTGAAACAACAGCCGGTGTGCCCAATGTAGACATGCTCACACTAGAGCGGTATCTCGTAGATGACTTCGAACCTGCATTCCGTATAACGCTGCCTATGCTTGATAGCGCACCTTGGGGGTTGTTTGTACATCATGGAGCATATCTTGCCAAGCTTACATGGTGCTGAAAACACCACATTCACTCCATAACGACTCCCTATCTTCTTGATGTTGTGCGCTGTTTTGTGCATATACAGAATCACCGCCACAGGCCTCTTATCTCGCTACCTGCTTGGTAGAGCACTGCTCGAAGAGAGTTTAATCTTCTGCAGCAAGGCTTTGCAAACAGCGGTTATCACAAGGCAAGGATTGGAGGAGTTGCTTTTCAACGCCAGCCTGCACACAGTGATCACATGATTTTGAGGGAGTGGCGTGTAAGCTCGTCATGGCAATACTTCATTTCACCTGTTCAGAATGGGCACTGCTGAACGGCATGAGGCTTTTCTTGGAGCAGGGGTTATACACCCTACACACGTGATATACGCCACTGAAATCAAACTGAACGTCCAGAAACTGGATCTTGCCCCTTTGCGGCAGTTCCCAAGTGAAGCTGAGACCTTGGGAATTGTCTCTAAAAATGTTAAGAACATCAGCAGCAGCTTCGTCAAAGTTAAAAGAGGTAGGCGAGTCAAAAATAATGAAATAATCATCAACAAAGGGGAAAACCTGTCTGACAGGTGTCTGGTGTAATGGTGCACAAATGTGCTGGCTAATAAAAGGTAAAAAGATGTCAGCTAAAATGGGGGCAATTTAGATGAGCCAATGCAAATTCCAGTTCTTTGCAAATAAAACTTCTGGTTAAAATCAGTGACAGTGGATTGCAGATAAAATTCAAGCAAAGAAATAAAATGGTCACTGGTGATTCCAATAGCGTTCTGGAACCTTACTTATCAAATCATTTATGCTCTCATGAATGGCTGTAAAGAGCCCATCGTGAGGAACAGAGGAATACAAGTTTTCTACATCTATAGAGAATGCACATGATGCTTTGTCCAATCCAGACCTCATTTCAATCAAAAACGAATCGGAGTTCTTAATAAGAAAAGGGTCATCCAGAGAAAGGTGCTTTAAAGAATGTTGTAGAAATTTGAGACACGTGGGATTGCCATGTCCCCTTTTCCGATACAATAACCCACAAGGGCCACTCAGGTTTATGGGTTTTACAAGTAAAGAAAACGTCTAAAACTCCTTTTTTTTTTTTTGCCGAGTTTACTAGCTTCCGCACAGATTCTAAATTCTGATCCTCTAGTAATATTAAAGCAACCTGTTTCTGGTTGTTAGGACGGAATTTGATTGGTTTAAAATTCTTTTCAATACCTTGCTCTGATTTTGTTCGCTTAAGGCTGTTTGGAATAACAACAAAGCCTTCTTCTTTATCAGCTTCAATTACAGAAAGTTCTGCTCCTTTACACATTTTGCAAGTTTCATTTGGAGTGTATAGAAGCTGTAGGTGGTTAAAATAGTCAGATACAGAATTATCTTCAGCACTGTAGTTGTTCTTCTAATGTACTGTTTCAGGATCCCCCTGTTGGTGCAGTTTGTTATCGGGCTTCCTGGGCCAAACTTCTTTAGCATGGAATTTTAGGTGACTTGTAGGGAACTGAGACGTGCATAAGTGTTCTGTTCAATGTTAGGTGGTGTCCTGATCAATTTGGGGGGATAAATAATTTTGCATGTGATGGGCCTTTGTACAGACTGAACGGAACAGCTCAGCAAAGGAGGAGGCCCTTGCATGACTGCAACACTTGGCATATTCAGTGGAAAATCATTGGGGCCAGAAGACGTGTTGTCCTGAAACAATGTGCAGGTTTCTGTACGTGCGCATTACTGCTGCTGATATGACAGCATAAGCATATATTTATGGTTAACAGGAATTTGCTCATTAAACTTCACAAGCTTGCAAGTGGCCTGGCCTCCTTTTATTTTTCCCTCTAGGAGCATTCAAAAACTTAAGTCAGCATTGTCGCAGCTACGGGATGGCCTTCGCAAATTTTCTTCAGGCTTGTCTGTTAACCTTTATTCATCGAGCCTACTGGAGCTAACTGAATGAGTGGCATTTCGTTGAAAATGATAAGTGAAATGTAGCCACATCTAATCAACTGGTTCATTTTATGCATTACCTCCTTGCAGTCTTCTTGCCTGTTTGGCAACTGTCATTTTTTTTTGCTAGACACATAGCACGAAGTGTTGCAATTTTCTAATTGGTCTCATAATGGGATTTGTCATGCAATGAGCGTGCGGTGATTTGTGCTGTTGGCTTGTTAAGTACAGTTAGGGCACGTGTGGTCCAAGCATGGTTCAACATTCCTCCTGTGCATGTTGTCCTGATTGCCCAGTGCCTGTTGGACACAAACCTCCAATAAGTGGTACTGATTACTGTAGTAGCTTGTTTGGAAAGCTGGTGCCATGATATGGTAATAACTGTTCATCACAAAAAATCTTGATAAATCTCTGTGCTTAAGGATTCTAACAAGCAGATATAAATGCTTGAGAATTTGAACAACCGTAGCCATGAGGCTGTAAAATCCTTATTAAAATTTTTTAGTCATATTTAATGAAATATAATTCTGGATTTAATCAGTTTATAGCAACAGAAATATACTTATAAAACAGGTAGAATGTATAACAATTTAATGCTTTTGTAATGCAGAAAAGGGGCACTGTGGGTATGAGATTGACAAGTAAAAATGGGATGTGTACAATAAATTTTCACTTGAGCATAGCCGTACAACTCTGAAATCTTTGCATTTGCAGGAATGTCATATCAAACAAAGGATTGCTGCCAGGCTATGGCAGGCACTCTACTCGCTGACTATAGCAACAGATGGCAGGGAAGGACGTCATGGCTCATATTTCAACTTCGATCCTCACATAAATTGGTCTCCAGCAGCAGGCATCATTGGCTAAAGCAGCAAAAGGGGTTCTGGTGTTCAGTTATGATACAAAGCACTGTTAGACTGTCAAGGGTGGTACACGTTTTGCTACTCAGATGCACTTGATATAACAACTCTCTTGCCTGCTGGTGGCCTGCGAGACTATGGAAGTGGGGAAGTCTGTTGCTGTCTGGGATAGGCAGCCGTTGGAATAATCGCTCATTCTTTTGAATGCACGAAAGCAGTTGTTGAGATACTATCATATCATTGGTTTCAGGTAGCATTGATATCAGTGTCAGCTGTGACTGAAAACTGATCTTGGAGCTGTTTTTGTTTGCGACTGGCTGCAGTTTTTGTACATATTTTGCCAAAATGTATAATTTGGTTTTGGAGCGCACTGTGACCTTAATTTGAAAAGGAAAATTGACAGACGACTACGATAGTCTGTGATGCTCAATATGAGTGTAGCTCTTCATATGCCACCTGCCACCACTGGTGTGTTATGCTGCTAGCCACCTTCTGGGACCTTCTCATGGCAGCCGCCTTCTGGTTGTCTAATCCTCCGCTTTCACTGTGGCAAGTGGTGTTTCGCTATGACAGGCCACCTGCCACGGTCGTCAGGTGGCTTGTTACACCGCCGTCACTGGCTGTGACATGGAATCCACGAATGGGCACCTAAAAGCTGCGCTCTAAAAAAATAAAATTGCAAAGCTGCAGCATGCTCCTGACTTCCTACCACAAGGGGAACAAGTTCCGACAGTGAGGCTGCACTTGCCATTACATTTGATATAAAATAACCATTTCTTTAGCCGACCAGGATGCGATGCTGGGAACCAATCCTCAGGGGGCATTGAAGTTGTCACATGGCCCTCAGTTGGATTTAAGGGGCGATCGGTGCCGTCTTTTTCTTGTTTCATGAGCCAAGAGGAAGAACTGTTACTGAGCATGGGCATGTCCGCGTCTTTGTCTGTGCGCTTAGTCTTCATGGCTTTTAATACTGTGGACATGCAGAAATGCCGAGAAAGAGTGGGTGTGTGAACGGGACTCGCCGGCGCCCAAGGGCCAGGAGTGGGAGGCCATCGCGAAGCTGTGCGACTTCAACCCCAAGGCTGCACGCAACAGCAAGGATGTGTCACGCATGCGCTCCATCATTCTACAGCTGAAGCAGTCCCCACCGCAAACTAACAAGTCACCCTGAGCTGTGGTGCTCTTCATCAGCCTGCCCCCTCATCAGCTGTAAAGGTGGGCACTGACTATTGCTACATGTCGTGAGGGAACATGGGACATGTATGCAAGCACTTTCTTTCTGAACGGCTTTCACGCAAACCCCCTAACAAATTGAGGCTTAAAAGAGCATAGAGGACAAAGTGAAATTGGCCTGTGTTGATAGATTCTGATGACAAAAAATGCTGCTTTCACTAAAGACGGATATTGCCGCCACCAGCAGCCGTTTTCACAGGGGAACTCCGGTGGCGTCAGGACTAAAGTGGATCCCTAAAGCAAGGTTGCAGTTCCATTCAGTTCCAATCAGTGATTATAGAGTCCATGATGGTCTTGACGTTATTCACTCGAGATGTATACTTCGCGATATCGAATACCAAATATTCGGATTGAATCAAGTATTGAATACTTCACTATTCGACCGAATATTTGAAATTATCAAATATTTGCACATGCCTACTTTCATTGCCTAACAAACCTCAATGTACCCTCAGGAGTCAAGCAGTTTTTAGCGAAGAACAAAAATTGTGTAGTTTTCCTGAGTGTGCCTTCAAGTTAGAAAACCCTAGTTTTGTGTTTTCAAATTAGAACCGTATTTAAAACAGCGGCAGTTGCCATTTTGATGCCTCAGATGGGGCTAATATTAAAGGGAAACTCTGCTGTTTTTTGTACCTACATGGGTTTTACTGAAACTCTTTAAGGGTTAGTTCTAGTTTTCTGGTCATTTGTGCCAAATTTTACTGCCGGGTGACATCTTGTTTAGGTTTCTCAGTGGGGAAATTCCTGCGGGCAGCTGTGCATGTGTCACGTCTTATTTTGGCACGCTGGTCGATATTCGCTCTGAGTTTGCTGAAGGACAGAATTTTGCGCTTGTGTTTGGTCACTTCAGGCAGTTATTGACCCATGCTGTAACTTAGTCACTAGTTCAGCCAATCTAAGCGTGCACATTAAGTTTTGGGACAGTATCCGTTATGTCGTCGTTTGGTAGGAACTCAGTTTCTGTTTTCGTTTCCTGTCTTCTGCTGTCTTAAAACTGGGTCTACTGAGTGTTTCGAAATATGGATTTTGTACTGAAGAGAGGGGACTCTGAAAAATGTGATGTGATTATCAACTCAATATGTTAAAAAAAAGCAGGAGTTGTCCTTTAAAGCTCGTTCGTGTATATATTCTCAGTATCATATGTCAAAATTTAATAAGAGGATTGCTTTTTATCAGTGCTGTATTCAGCAGTTAGCTAATATGATAGAGAACAAGCATTTCGCAAAAAAAAGGTGAATTTTTTTGGTTATTTTTCCACTGATGTTGAAAATGACTTTTGGATATTGTACGCGACCCGCCGCAGTGGCTCACTGGTTAGGGCGCTCGACTACTGATCCGGAGTTCCCGGGTTCGAACCGGACCGCGGCGGCTGCGTTTTTATGGAGGAAAAACGCTAAGGCGCCCGTGTGCTGTGGGATGTCAGTGCACATTAAAGATCCCCAGGTGGTCGAAATTATTCCGGAGCCCTCCACTACGTCATCTCCTTCTTCCCTTCTTCTTTCACTCCCTCCCTTGTCCCTTCCCTTAAGGCGCAGTTCAGGTGTCCAAAGATATATGAGATAGATACTGCGCCATTTCCTTTCCCCAAAAACCCAATTATTATTATTATTATTGTACGCGAAGAGGAAAACTAGTTACAAAACACGAAAAAATGTGCTTGACCCACATAATCACTGTAATCAATCACTGCTCAGACTGTTTCCTTTCATATTGGAGGGACGTGTAAAGTGCTTCCTCTGCCAAAGATGCTTTTATGCAGTGACAAGTTTGTGATACTTCTAGCCATTGTTTTGATTTGAGACTCGAAGGATGATATAAGGTTTGGTTGGTTATTGAATGATCTAATCCCAAGTTCATACAACTTGTGCATCGCACTGGATCTGCGCACAGTGGTTTATTGTTCTTATTGTTCGTGCTTCTTGTGCACAATCTTAATTGCTAGAGCTTCCTAATCGTACCACTTGTGAAACATGACTTTGAGACCTGGCTGGTTCCTGTGGCCACTTTGCAGAACCTAGCAGGTGGAAACCCCATCTAGGAGGGGCAAATAAAAACTGTCACCATTAGTGTTCATTAAAATAAGGAGTGCTGAAATGTACTTTTTTGTTTTAGCTTCTGACTTGCCTATGTGACTTAAATCTATGCATTTGTTTTTTGTAACTGCTAATTTTTTTGGCGGGCGCCACTGCAGTTATCAACCATCCCGGAATCTGCCACTTGTGTACAGTTTATTTTACAGCCTACAGGTGTTGCAATAAGCTATTATCAAATTTTTCACACCAGCTAAAGGGGATATTCTTTTTGCACCTTTTGCTTTTCAGAGGTGAAATTGTATGAAAAGCTGCTACTCCATGGTGGATGGACAAGAATTACCAGTGGAAAAACTTCTGATACTGCCTGCAATAGCCACATATGGAGACACATAGAGATGCTCTTTGCCCATGGTTGTCTTGCTTTTTTTTATTCCTCAACAGACTGGAAACCAGATAGTAACTTTTGTGTTTTGCCATTGCAAATTTTCTTTTCAACCATGAATGATGTGCATTTTGTTATGTAATGTGCAGAATTTTAGTTTTTTGTGCATTATTGCTAAGGAAAGACTGCACTATAGCTCTGACAATGACATGCATAAACTAAGTCATGTACCACAGCAGAGCAGAGTCGTCACAGTACTGGAAGTATTGCTGTGTGTGTGCAAAAGCTGTATCGGCAATTTTTTATTGGTGCGTCAGGAGGACTTCACTGCAATCTTGGAAATGTCACTCTTGTTGTAAAACAGAAGGGAACAGGCTGCTTAAACCAGCCTTTTGTTGCACAGGGTTGCATAGTTCTGTAACCTATTTGTGCTAATCACCTCAAGAAGGGAAGGTATTCTTGTTTACAGCTTGTCAATTAATATGGCTGGGGCCCTGTGCTGTGTAAGTCTTTCAGACTCTTAGTGCGTCCTTGCTTTGCACTGTGCATTTGATGTTAGTGCAGCAGCACCTGTGAGCAGTGATTGCGAGTGATTGTACTATTTATGACTCAGTTCTTAAATAAACAAGGACATTTCGTATTGCGAGATGTGTTACGAGACTCTTGGTCATGATCATGATTAAGGCCCCGAAATTTCTGCACTAGAAAATTTTAAATTTCGTGAAGTGAGAACTAAGAATCTGCAGTATTCCTAGGGAAGCCTCCCTCACATTAACACATGCGACCTTTTGCGCAGAAGCAGCCACGTGCCTAAGCTCAGTGGCCCAAGGCTGTCGAGCAGTTGGCTTTTTTTTTTTTAGTTCATGAGGCTAGTGGTAGAGCCCGCTGTGGGTACTCGAAGAAGGGGAGAAAAAAAAAAAACCTCTCTATATTCGCAGTTTGGTTCCAGATATATTATGTAGTGCTTCCTGAAGCACAGGATTAATGAAAGAAAAAGTAGCTCTTATTTGTGCAAATATGGTAATATCACTTTCAACAGGCGCTAGTATTGACTTGTGTGTGGGCGCATTCTTGCAGTGCCTGACACCCCAGCTTTCTTGAGCAGATGGAGAAACAAGCATGTCAAGGCACTCGCAGAACTTTGTTACTAGATTCTGAGTTTCAAAACAATTTAAACTATTCGCTTAATCACATTCCCATCATACTGTTATCCCTGCTGTTTGCAAATGCAATAAAAAGTGTGTAGCTGCTAACACACAATTCCATGAAAAATGTTAAAACCCATAATCTTTTTGCGGAATCATAGGAAGCTAGAGGCCTTAATCATGAAACCAGCTGCTTTAATCTTTTGCGCTGCTCTGAAAAGTGCAAATAAATTAAGACTTTGTTTAGCAATACTAATAACTGCTGCAGTGTGAAATGCCATTCATTGCCTGTGCATGACTGAAGCACTTGAGCACCGCAAATTGTTCAAAGGTAAGTGTTATGCCTATAACAAATAGCAGCCATAATGTTCTTGGCTCCAGGATATGTGCCTCTCTGCCAAAATTGCAGCAATCCGCACGAACACATATTGCAGGAATATGTGACACTACAAGAACGTGTGAACTATACAAAATATTACTGATGGCTCAAAACGGCAAATTACGTCTGAAGCACGATAGTGCAAGGAAACTGGAAAAAAATAGTAAGGCTGCCAAACTGTGCATCCATTTTTTTGTGGGGTTGATTTGGGGAGATAAATAGTTTCTCCCCGCTTGAGCACGGCTGGCACAGTTCAAAACCGCCAGACCCCACCCCGTGATTGCGTACGCTACCGAGCGCACGCCAACCACGGCGGGCCTTGCTCAGAGGGAACAAAGGAACGACACATTGGCTGACACAAACAGGCATTTATTGCTACAGCAACAATAACGCCAGCTAGCAACAAGGTACGCTAATGAATCAAGGTCGTCTGACTTACCAGTAAGGTTCGGAGCGAATGTTGGCCCGCGCTAGGGCAAGGGATACTCCGTGGCCTGGACGGGACGAGGATACGGGAGCGAGTCTCCCCGTCGCTTCCTCGCCCCGCCGGCGAAGAGCGGAGCCGCGAGCGACGCCGACGATCCCCGCCCAAGAGCCTCATGCCCCCTCTCCCGTGCCCGGGCTTCAAGCAGTCTTACGTGCAGCGACGCTGGCACCCTCCCTTGACAGTTAATGTAACTGACAAGGGAATGTGTTCCTCCTCGAGGTGAGGCTGCTGCTGCACGGTGCCTCGCGGGAAAGCCAACACAAGGGATTGCAGGGCAGGTCCCCACAATTTTTACTGCCAAATGTTATGCAGTCTCTAGGCAGAATAATAAATGACAGTATTGAAAACAGCATAATCTACAAGGATGCACTTAGCCTGCTCACGGCACTACAGGCCGGAAATGCAGCTGAACACATAGTAGGAAGCATAATATGAAAGATAGAAAAAAAAAAACAGGGACGCATGATAAAATTCTGCTGGGTGCTGAGAAGTGTTGGAATAGATGGAAATGAGAACCGGCCTCTGTTTTGCACAAGCTCATAGTTGTGAAATCAGGAGTCAACATGTCCCATAGAGACTGCATAAAATTAATACACTGTAATTTGAAGGCTAAATGGCAGACAGCTTGGGATAACGAATTAAACAAGCTGCACTTTACAAAGCTCGCTCTGGGTGAGTGGAAGACCTGTAGGTGCCAGGAACATTTTAAACATTATAGACGTAATTTTATGTTGTCTCTGCATTCGACACTCGCACCTTACAACTTCCTTCTGACAAAACAGGGCAAACCTTAACACGTTTTGGCGGGCTAGTTGGTTAAGCATCTTGAACAAACAGCGCGAACAAAGACGAGCACAAAAGACAAGAAAGCGCCGTGTCGTTCGCTTTCTTGTCTTTTGTGCTCGTCTTTGTTCGCGCTGTTTGTTCAAGGGCAAACCTGTCTGAAAAATGTGGAGATGAACTCGCGGTAAACTACATCTTGTTCTCATGAGTGAAAATCTAAAACTTGAGGAAAAATTGCTGAACTCAATTCTATATTGAATGCATCCTTTTTCACCTAGCGTAGCTCTTGGGTTGTTAATGCAATTGTTGACGTGCCTTATGTTTTTAGCTTTTTAAGAGAAGCAGGTTTTCTTGAGCAACAAAATTCTGACCCAGTGTTCTGCTTGCTTTGTGATGCCTCAGCCTCTTTCTAGTTCCTGAGGAGGCTGAGGACTTCCTTTGGTTTGTTGGAAACCTCGAGATACTTGCCCAGCCAAGGATGGTCGGTGAAATTGCCAGACCTTCTTAAAAGCTTGCACTGTTAGCCATTTCTAAAATTTTTCTTTTGTTATCACTAGGTAGTAAACTATTTAGGCCTTCTACACTGCCGTTGTTCTCCATTCTTGTAAAATTCTGCAGGAAATAATTCTTCCATTCCCTGAGCTTGGCACTTGATAGCCTTAGATGCTTATGGGGCACTAAACCCAGCACAACACAACACAAAATTGTAGCAATGTCTTTTAACGTGGTAGAATTAAGGTTCCCGTTATGCAGAAAATCTGGCGTCGGCATTGTGAGCGAAAAATCTCTGGAGAAGCAACCTAGGTGGGCCACTCAGGTCACGTGACCTGGTGATGTCATCACAGCCTGCCGACCGGATTGTGAGCAAACAGACCACTGTGACAGGTGGCAGTTAAATTTATGATTGGTGGTAAGAGGTTGCTCTAGCCCCACAGATGGCAGCATCTGCTGCCATTTCGGGGCAGTGGTGCATCTCCTAACCGCTGCATCACTATGCCAGGAGTGGTATGAGGACTCCCAGTCATCTATAAATGCAAGTCGAGAATGACCAATTCCACATATATGGGCAATAACCAACTAACGCTATCGCGTCATACTGTTAAGGCGGGGCTTAAGTGTCCCTTCCAATTTTTTTCATGTGTAAAACCTGTCTCCCATGGCTGCATTATATTCATCCAGTGCATAACAAAGCTGAGGAGTTAATTGTGGTCATGAGCAGCTCAGGAGAGCACTGGCACATTCCATTTTCACAGGTATTACAGTACTGTGTTGGGTACCCCAAAGACCAACATAAGAGGAGATCAGATGGAAGTGCTTACCTTTTTGCATTGTTTGGGGCAGATTTATTCACAGGGTGTCTACCAAATGGGAAAGCCGTGAAAACCGGGAATTCTCAGGGAATTTGGGTAATCTGGAAAAAGTCGGGATTGGTGCCTATATTAGGGAAGATTAGCTGGAGTTCTACATAAAAGGAACTTAAGTCGCGATAATGCTGCCTCGTGTAAACTATGCGCACTGGCATTGCACGGATTGTCCAGTGTGTCGTTATACGCGTCCTCCTCTCGGTGGCCGCTGGCCTCCAACGTTGTGCTGTCAAGTGGAGCATCCCAGCAAGGCGACAAAAAGCTTTGCGGCACTGTGGCCGACGGCAGAGCGTACGCTTCCTGCGGTTTGCACGTGCGCTGCTCGACGGCCAACCCCCCCCCCCGTTTTCCTGTGTTTCAAGTGGACATGTAGCTCCAACAAGGCGGCAGAAAACATTGCGAGAACTTGCGATGGTCCCAAATGAACTCCTCCTCCCTGCGCATCTCCTTGATGGAAGCGTCCATTTCTGCCACAAGGGGTGCACGCATGCGATGCAGGCGGCGCAGCTTTGGGAGAAAGGGAAATAGTTTCGCGCCTTTTCGCGATCTGCCGACGGTAGCAAAGCAACGAATTCTGTCCGTACTTAGCTGCGCCGTTTTGAACCGACTCCGTTTTAATGACTGATGTGGTGCCGCAGGCAAGCTGTGTGTGTGCGACATGTCAAGCATGACGGCCTTGAAGTGCACTTTTGTCCAGGACTGGATGAATGTGAAACATTGCGAGTTTGCAGCCTGGATTAGGCCCGTCGAAATTAACCCGAACGCAACGTACTGTGCGCTATGCAGAAAGCCGTTTTCGCTCAGCAACATGGGAAGAAGAGCGGTGACAAGTCACGCTGAAAGTAAGAAGCACCAACTGGCCATTACCGGAGCCGAGACACCAAATATAGCCTCATTTTTGACACCGCCGACCACCGTTCTGACCAATGCCGGGCCAGTGCCGTCAGTTCCTGTGCATCCTTCAGGTGCTTCAACTACTGCGACGGACGTCCAACCCGATCGTACAGCAAAGGATATATTTCAGCGTGACTTAGAGGTCATAAATGCTCAAGTGATGTGTGCCTCAACGCTGTTATAACGCACACATCACTTCGTGCTGCTGCGGCATCGGCTTCTCTGTTCCCTTTTATGTTCCCATCATCGGCTACAACCAAGAAAATGCAGCTTGGCAAAGACAAGGTGGGATATACTATTGTCTATGGCCTCGCACCTTTCTTCAAGGAGAACCTCATGTCGGAAGTAAGCCAAGCCTCCCACCTCGTCATGGTGTTTGACGAATCGTTAAACAAAGTTGCACAAAAAGAGCAAATTGACATGTTGGTGCGCTTTTGGTCAGATGCAGAGCAGAGTGGGGAAAAGGGCTACTTGACGTCATGCTTTCTGGGGCGCACGCAGGTGTAAGAATTGGTGTTCGCTTTTAAAAACTTCCACAGGTGGACTCTCCCGATCAAAAATTCTTCAGATCTCAATGGATGGGCGAAATGTAAATATAATTTCTCCCTGAGATCAAACAAGAAATTTGTGAATCCAGCGACGGCCATCATATTCTCGAAGTTGGTAGCTGTGGCCTTCATGTGGTGAACGGTGCTTTCAAAACCGGACACTACGTGACAACAAATTGGCAACTCGTGGAATTTCTTCGTGCTTTGTACAACTTATTCAAATGTGTACCTGCCCGACGCACTGAATATGCATGCATAACCGGGAGCAACATTTACTCTATGAAGTTTTGCCGCTGTGCGCTGGCTTGAAAATGTTCGTGTAATTTCAAGAGCTGTTGCGATTCTGCCGTGCCTAAAAGTGTACGTCTAGTCGTGTCGAAACGGGAACAACCGACTGACCAGCTCCAGTTACTGTGTGGTCGAAACAGCCATTCGCGATCCTCTGCTGTCTGCAAAGCTAACCTTTATGCTTGGCATCGCTGAGGAACTGCAGCCGTTCTTGGCTCAGTTCCAGACCGATTCGCCTAAGCTTCCATTTCATGGCGAAGCTTTGGAGAACCTTCTACGATCTCTAATGACTAGAATAGTAAAGAAAGAAGTAATAATGGCGGCGGACAGTCCGTTGAACTTGATCAAGATGGACCTGGACCTTACTGCGAACGTAGTTGCGACGCCCAAGGTTGACCTTGGGTTTGCTATGAAGAATGTACTCCGAAAGGCCCTGAAACTTTCAGATTCAGTTATCCCAGGGTTCAGAAGGGGCTGCGCCGCTTTCGTGAAGAACTGCACCAAAAAGATCGCGGAGAGGTCGCCGTTGAAGTTTAAGCTGGCGAGGGGATCGTCATCTCTGGATCCCGCGTGCGCGCTGATTCCCGATCTCTGGGGAACGGCGTCTAAGTGATGCACTTGAAGTTCTAACGGAGCACCAATGGATGACAGGAACAGAAGCTGACTGGGCGGTGCGGTCCTACAAGCATGTATGCTCCCTAGCCTCGACGCAAGCGGCATTGAAAAATTTCAGTAGGAGCACGCATCGGCTGGATGCCCTTTGGGCAAGCATCTGTGGTTCGAACAAAACTGTTATTTGTAAAGGTGATTGCCTCTTTCTCACGGAAGTGCGTCTCTCGAGTGGGGACATTCTATTAACAAGGAATGCCTTGTTGAAAATTAGGAGTAATCTTTGGTCACCCAGCGAATCGTGTATGACGCCGTAATGTCGGCAGGAGGAGTTGCCAACGTTCAGCTGACCAAGAGGATGCTCCAAATGGTCCGTCGGGCGATGCACGCTGGAAAGAAGAGCTGGAGAGGACGAGAGCAGAAAGGGTCGGTGCACTGTGGAAGGAACGGGAAAGAAAGCGTGCCGCTGCTTCTGTGAAAGAGCTCGAGCTTAAAAAGCAAAGTGTTGGATGACGCCGAGATGCAAGTGTTCCTCATCCAAACGAAAATAAACTCTAAAGCAGTGAAGCAACACGGAAGCGTTATGCACGAACTTGAGGTTGACTTTCCAGTGTTACTTTGAGGTTTGTCGCTCTTTCACTTCTACAAACTAAAGTTTCTATAATCTGCAGTTCGTCTGAATAGACTTGCTGAGAGGGAATCGCACTTGTGATGCTAAAGTTCAGGTCCCACACCATTTCCGTTACTACCAGTAGATAGAAATATATTCGCATTTGAAAATATTTGTTTCCGCATGCATCTTACTTTTAGTTCGTATTTAAAAAGGTTGAACTCTATTTGCAGTTTGTTTTTAGCATTTTTTCCAAAATATTCGATTTGTTATGCATTTTGCTAATCTCTCCCCCCTTTTTTAAAAGAAATAAACACTATTCCTTACTATTCAAATAAGGATAAATCATTGTTTTTATTTTTTTAACATGCTTACTGGGGAGTGATATCATCAGGTGGCTTTGTGTCAGCTTGTTTTCACATAAAAGAATGTACTGTGTCACTCAGGGAATTTTACAAATGCACTCGTGGAAAACCTGGAAAACTCGGGGAATTTGGAAACGTCAACTTGGTAGACACCCTGATATTCAAATATAAAAGTAAAAAAAAAGGCAAGATAACTGCTGGTCCTCAAGGGTAACGGAGTGGATTCCCAGAGAAGGCAAGCGTAGCAGGGGGCGGCAGAAGGTTAGATGGGCGGATGAGATTAAGAAGTTTGCAGGCATAGGGTGGGCGCAGCTGGCAAAGGACAGGGTTAATTGGAGAGACATGGGAGAGGCCTTTGCCCTGCAGTGGGCGTAGTCAGGCTGATGATGATTTGAGAGAGGTATTTGCAGCTGTTGAGTCAAAAAAATTCACCATGGTGGCCCATGCATATCCTTGATATGAAGAGTAGAAATTCTATCCTAAAATCTGCAACATCTTAATACTGAAGCTTTAGGAAAGCCAGAATAGAACAGATGCACGTGTACGATGTTGTGAATAATTTAAGGTTTATCTTTGGAAAGTTGTGGCATCTTGGCCTAGGTTCGTAAAAAAGAAGAGTGCGGGGGGGAGGAAGTATCTGTGGCAATTAATTAGTGGCTGGAAGAGCTCTTGTCTTGTAAGCGATGTAACTGGGTGGCCTCTGTTTACCGTGGCAGGAGGAAGGCGTAACTGGAAGGTGGTTACCGTGGTACAAGGGGGTATGGCGAGAGTGTAGGAAAGCCTAAGCTGAGCGTGGTTACTGTGGAGGCGGGAACGGCATTAACTGCGATGAATGCGCAACCGGAGAGAGGTTGCCACGGGAACCACTCGGAGGGTGGTTACCGCGCAAGGAGGAGAGTGTGATGAGAGCAGAGGAATGTAGCTGCACGGTCCCTCCGCGGCGGGTACCCGAGGAGAAGCTCAGCGGCGGGGGCGCCTCCACATAACTGCAGCGTAAAAAATTACGAGCACTAAAAAGGGGAGAAACACAACGACACGGACAAAAGCTGCACTCACAACTGATTTTATTTCGCCAGGAATGGGAAATATAAAGGTTCCGCCGCGGATGCGCGCGCAGCAAGTACACGTACCTCGATCACAAAAAAAAAAAACAAAAAAACCCCAAACAACTAAAAAACAAAACTTTATCACACCGTGAAACCCATCTTATCGCCTGGCAGAGAAAAGGCCACATTCCGCTTTATACAGATGAACAGAAGTATCGCTTACGCAAAAAACGCCCTTTTTCTTTATATGGTAAGCTTCCAGTAGTTCACGTGCAGTTTGATCTTTGCTTTTGCCTAGAATCCTTTTTGCCTAGCCGCTCGCCATGAACGCCGAACCTAGAGGAGCGCTAGTCGAAGAAGGAATATCTGTGGAAAACTGTCTTAAGTCGCACACAAGTGCGCCCTACACCCACCGCTCCAACGGGAGGCCGAACGAGCGGTCTCCGCCGCTTTCCCTTGGCATTCAGGAATTGACGGCAGTGAGCTGGCCCATCAGCTCGCCCGCAACACTCTTTCCCGGGCACCGTTGGTCCCTAGCTGGCCCTCGGAGGTGGAATTAAGGCTCTCTCTGCGCAGCTTTATAGCTGAGGTCTACCTTGAACCCTCATCCATCACTCACCGTGCCGGAGCTCGCTTTCTTCGGCATACCAAAGTGATGAGTGCACTCATCGCCCCTCTTTCTCTATCGCTACCGATCGGAACCTTCGTTTTGCCGACTCTTGAAGGTGTCGTGCCTAGGCTTAGCCTACGCGCCGCAGTCGCAGCGCTCTCATGCATCCTTGTAAAAAAACATCGCTCGCTTCGCGCCTTTTGTGCGGCACACGACAGAGCTTCGCGTTGTAGTTGGTTCCAAAATAAGCGCCAGTGGGTTCGGGCGGCAGTTGAGAGAAAGCCGGCTCTCGTTTCTGTGATGATAATTGCGCTCTCACGCCAGCAGAATGCACAATGCGTCGCCAGCCGCTTCCGGTAACGTCAGAGCCGAGCAAAGATAGCAGCTGTTTCTCGTAAGCGAAGAGAAGGCGCTGGCGATGTTTTTGCAAATCACGAATGAGTACTGTAATCGCGGCGCATTCGTTCGCACGGAGCCTGCTGTCACGTGGTATTTTTTAAACCGCGGGCTTTCGTTTTTCCCTCATGAAAACGACCACGCTAATACCGCATTTACACGGGCACCCTTAACCATGGTTAAGTAAACTGCGGTTACCCTTAACTATAGTTAGCCGCGCTCACACGGAAAGCCAAACTGTAGTTACGCCACTAACCGTAGTTACCGTAAACCGAGCTGGCTAAGCTCCGTTTGCGCTTAACCGACAAAATGGCGGCGTCCGTGGAAGGCATGGAGGCAGCAGCAGCAGTGTCGCAGGAATCGTCCTCCCAGAGGCGTGTCAACTGGCCTGATGCAACAACAGCGGCTTTGATTCGCATCTGGGAGGACCAGCTACCCGCTCTCGCTATCTCGTTGGAAGTGCCTGGGTTGGGCAATATTTGTGGAACTCCAGACCTTTCCTATTGATGCCTGAACGTTTCGAGCTATATTTAAAAATTAAATAATTTATCTCGAATAATTATTAAATTCGGACGATAAAAATGGTACTGTAACTTTAGATAAACCCTAACATCCACGCGATTTCAGTTCCGAATAACGCTTAGGTTTTTTTTTTTTTAATATCTTGGTCCAAGCTAGCTTGGACACCCTGTATATGACTTCTTATCGAGAATAAACGTTGTTCACCCGATGCGGGACCGTGCACAACAATGACGGGAGGGCAAGTCCGCCCTCCTGACACTTGATCTGAACTCAATAAAGTTTTTCTGTGCTATGCTAAATATGTCCTGGCGGGAGAGAGTTACCATCCTGGCGACTTACGGCCAAAAGACGACCCAGGTAGCACATGACAGCGGGCCAATATTAGAAAGCCACTGGCAAAGCGTGCTCCTAAGTAGGCCCAGAGTTGCCAATGAGCATCTGATATTGGCTGTGCCATCAAATCATGGCTATCATGGGACATGTTATCCACAGTCCTCCCACTCTTTGCCAGAATTGGCTAAGCCATTTTCAGTACCTGGCTATCATGGGCCATGTTAGCCAGAGTTCTCCTACTCTTTGCCAGAATTGGCTAAGCCATTTTAAAAACCTGGCTATATTGGCATTGGCTTGCCACCCCTTATCCAGTGTTAAAAGTATACTGGCAGACGTTGGTGAACATTGTACCATCCATTATACTGGGTAGAAGATTGATTTCATTGTCGAGTACCATCTCGGCAGTTTATAATTTTCGAACGCGCTTAAACTCGTTTGAGCTCCTGGGCTGGGCTTGTGCGAGTTCAAAATCTTGAAGTTTTATTCATCATTTTCTTACGTACCGAACACTTTCGCAGTATACGTGTGGAGTTGGATAAACAACGAATATTTTCCGACTGCGCAGTCGGAGATGGCATAGTTATGAAATAAAAAAACAATGAAACCGAAGCTGTCAGCATATCGGGCCGGCCAGAGGGAGCTTTCGTACAGGAGAAACTAAAGGAGGAGAGTACGTCGAGGCTGTCTGCCTCGGGCTCCATCGCTCACCAATTGAGCGAAAGCGCAAACGTCATGCAAGCTGCGGCAACCGGCTGACATGGGCTTTCGTTCGGTTCCTGAGCATCTTTGGCTTGGTAAGCATTCTCATAAAAATTCAAGGGCCGGTCACTTTCCTGACCTAAAGTGCGGTGAGGCGAAAGCTTCTAGCGCGGTGTTGCTGCTTGTGTCACTGATGTGTGGTTAAGATGTTAAGTACACAATTGTTTGTGAGTCTTAAATGATGGAGACACTGGAGGGCATTTGGGAGGCATCCATCTTATTCGACGCCTTTCTGCAAACACTCTCCAGCGTCGCGAGTTATCCTGCATCGACCGCTGAAGCACACCAGCTGCGCCCGTAGCCCGTAGTCCGCTCAAAATATTATTAGCCCTCCGATACCGAAAGGCAGATTGTTCTCCTCTTTAAAATTTTGCGGCCCTCAGAGCCACGGGAAAAGGAATATATATATATATATATATATATATAACCGAGCAACGAAGGCGCCGTCGCTCGCCACTCGCGCGTTTCCGCGAAATATTGTACGCATGCTTGGTCTACGTGGAGTTTAAACTCACTTGAGGTGTTCGGTTCGATTTGGTTTATGGGGGTTTAACATCCCAAAGCGACTCAGGCTATGATGGGGGACGCCGTAGTGGAGGGCTCCGGAAATTTCGACCACCTGGGGCTCTTTAACGTGCAGCTTCATCACACAGTACACGGGCCTCTAGAATTTAGGCTCCATCGAAATTTGACCGCCGCGGCAGGTACCGAACCCGTGTCTGTCGGGTCAGCGGCCGAGCGCCGTAACCACTGAGCCACCGCGTCGGCGCTGTTCGGAGCAGATATCTGGCCTATATACATTATAATAGGACAAGCAATCGGACGTACCGATCGCTTCGCGCAGCGATGGTTCGTATTAACAAGTATTTATTGTTTATGCAAAGTAACTTAAAGAAACTGTATAACACCAGCAAGCTAGCGATCACGGTGGCGGTGGTCCGAGGAAGGCGTGCTCAGCCCGGTGAGGTAGTTGACGGTGGACGTACGGTGAACGACTCGGTAAGGGCCACGGTACTTGGTGGAAAATGTGCTCTTGGCAGGAACCCAAAGCCAAACGAGAGAGTCGGCGGGGAACATCGGAGCAGGCATGTCGTGCTGGTTTTTGCAGTAGTCTTGGGTGTCGGTAAGTAAAGGCGCGGGCTAGCTGACAGCACTCGTCAGCCTTTTGGGCAATTTAGGAGAGCAGTGTAATCAGAAGTATTAGCGCGGAAGGGTAAAATCGTTGAACCCCTCCGTGAGACCATTTGTTTGCAGATGGTATGTTGTGGTTGTGGCCGAGGGGCTTGGGCGTCCGCCTCAGCTGCGTAAGGTGGCTGGTTCGAAACCCACCGCCGGCAACCCATCGGTAAAAATGGGTACAAGCGTCCCCCGGCCCGGCGCCCGGCTTCCTCAGGGGTGTACGCTTGGAAGAGGCTCCGCAAACCCCGCTGCGCCCTCCGGGGCAAAACCAGTTTCGAACACAATCAGCCTGCAATGGTGGTTCGTGAGTAAGTTGAGAGGTCGCAACGAGTGTTGTGAGTTAGGTGAAGTTTAAATGAGTCCGCTCGGCGAGAGTTCAGCAGATGAAAAAAAAAAAGGGGGGGGGGGGGGCACAAATGGGCTTCTACCGCACGAGGCGGATCGTATCTGTAAACTGAGAGGATCTCTGGTCGAATGTTTAGGAAAATCTCAAGGTGGAGTAGATTTGTAATGAGGGAGAAATTACTCATTGCCATCCCCCAAACGCAGCCATACGGCCATAAAGGAAAGCTATACAGCTTTCTCGAAAACTTCGCAGTAAAAGAAAAATTCTTCCTGGTCCGGGGTTTGAACCCGGGACCACCGCTTGATCGGGCCAGTCGCTCTACCAACTGAGCTAACCGGGACGGCCAGCTTATGGTAGGGCGAGAGCGAATTGATCACATTGATCAATAACTCTAAGTGGGAATAGTGTTGGTCAAATATTTAGGGGAATCCCCCCAGGTGGAGTAGATTTGTTATAAGGGAGTAATTAGTCATTGGCATCCGTCCAAGCGCAGCCATACGGATAAAAGGAAAGCTATACAGCTTACTCAGTAACTTCGTCCTGGTCCGGGGTAGACCACCTGTAGACCGCCTAGCACTGCCTACAGCTTTCCTTTGTAGCCGTATGGCTGCGCTTGGGTGCATGTCAATGAGTAAATATACTCCCTTATTAGAGGGTCTCTTTAACGACCTCGGGCAGAAAGAGACGGCCTTTGTCACTCTCTCGAGGTGCCTCGTGACTGAGGACGAAATTGTATAGTAGAATGAAATAAGTGACGTCAGGGGCTGTCGCCGCAACAAGTGCAGCGGTCTCCGCGTAACGGGTCAGGTGGTCGACGGCAACGATGACCCATCGATTACCGGCGGAACTGCACGGGAGCGGGCCATAATGGTCGACGCCTGTGCGATCGATAGGGCGAGCGGGGCATGGTAAAGTCTGCAGCGGGCATGGCCGGCTGAATTCCCTGTCTTTCGATTGAAGAGCTTCTCGCTCTCGCGTGGTCCGGCCGAGCAGCAAGGCGGTGCCTCCCGTAACTGACACGCGGTGCACGAGTGAAGTGACGGACGAATTTATGCGTTCCGTGCCGGTAGGATAGCTGCCGAAGGTGATCGTACGTTTTCGACGCCAGCATGAGCGCTTTGCGGGACAGCGTGATGACGGGCACAAACTTCGGAAAGGAGATGGCGTGGTATGACAAGCGACCATTTTCTGCCGTCACAGTTTGGCGGCGGAATGCCCGAGGATGCTGAGCCATAGGAGGGGCGCCGAGAATGACGAGTCGGTAAGAAAGCCAGGGCCCATCCGAGCACTGACGGGGGCACTGGTGGCAGAGAAATTGCGTCGGCGTCAAAGTGCTTGCGGTCACAGCGGTATACACGACACGGATATAGTACTCTTGAAACCCGAGTGCCTGAGTGTCCAGCAGAGGGCGTGGTGATATGCAACGACGCCAAAGGAGTGGCCGTACAAATAAGGGCGGAACTTCGTTCTCGCCTACACGATTGCCAATGCCAAACACTTCTTTTCGATAATAAAGTAACACGCTCTGGTACCGACTCTGGTAAGAGCACGGCTGGCGTAGGCGACAACAATTCGGAAAAGCCAGGTGAATTTTGCGCTGGTCGAGGACGGCATCGAGGCCGACACCGCTGGCATCGGTGTGCGTTGGGACAGTGACGAAGTACGGGCGGCGAGGTCAAAACGTGTAAACGCGTCGTCGCAGGTCGGTGTCCAAGAGAGAGGTTAAGGCTGGAGCTTTGCGCTATGACTGACACGAAATTACGGACGAAACGACGAAAGTATGAGCAGAGGCGCACGAAGCTTCGCAGTTGTTTGATTGTGTCGTGGCGCTCAGGCTAGCTTGAAACCGGGCTCAGTTTGGTGGCGTGCCTGAGTCTTCGGGCTGAGAAGAGACTGAAACTTTCAAGTCCGGAAAACTAAACAAGCCGGTGGCTGAAAAGGCAGAAAGACAGGAAGAAGTAGTGACGCAAGAAGGGCTATAGACCCTCACCGATCACAACGAGGCGGGAAAACAGTGTTAGTAGAGGTACATACGTGTCCGGAACTGACGTTCACCAAGAACATGAACAGCGCCATTTGGCAGAATACCGGACAGCACCTGGGAAGCGATCACTTCATCCTCTCTCGGGAGATAAGCACAAACGCGTGCAAGCGCAAAATAGGTATCGCAAGAATTACGTCATCCATAAAGACCACAATAAAATCGAAATAAGGAAGGGTTTCAGGCAGGGAGGCAAGATCTCTCGACTGCTCTTCACTGCATTTTAAAGGAGTATAGGCACCTAATTTTAGTGGCATGTTTTCTTCTGTACAGTGATGCGGCAGACACCACTACGCATGAATCACCGCGCGCGCTATATATCCACCTACGACTTCTAAATAATTTATAATCGATTTTTTTCTGTCGTGCTGTTTAGGTTTCGGTTTCAACAGCCGAACGATGGCTGTGATGTCAGTGTGTGCTTCCGTGACACGCGAGGCATGGAAAAACGTCCATATAATCGTTGCTTCATCCTTTCAATTTACTGCAGTGCTGAAGCCAGTCTTTCTCAAGAGCCGGAATGACAACAAATGTGGAAGCAGCGATGATATCAACATTTTTCACGTCTCATGTGACCTGTAATTACACGCTGACGTCAAAGTGCCCATTCGGCTGTTGAACTCCTTAGCCAACAACCGCTGGATAGAAAAATTCATTTAATCTGGACACCCGCACACGCCGCCGTCCCGGGTGACGAGGCGGCTCACGAGCTAGCCCGAGTTCTCTATTTCCGGGTAGCCGTAGAGCCCCCCGAGCGCTGGGGAAAGAGGAGCGCCTGCAAAATTACGGGGGAAATTGTTAACCACTACAAATTGGGGCACAGACTGGTACCCCCACAAGACCCAAAATTAAGCAATAGAGAAGCTGTCGCTTGGAGGCGGCTACAAACCAACACATTTATGAACCCGGTATGGGCTCACCACGTGTAACCAGAGCTGAGGTCGCATGATCGATACACACACTGTGGGGCGAAAGGGACCATCCACCTCATAATTTGGGAGTGCCCAAATTCTCCCGGGGCGGGCAAAAATATTGATAGTAGAGAAGCCTGAGGTCGTGGTGGTGATAAACTTTAATAAATATTGAGCCATATCTTAAGCTATTATCGGGTTGGCTCTTGGTATCGTGAAGTGGTCGGCAGTCGGTGACGTCCGGCGACGTCCGAAGCCCAGCCCACCAGCTGCTTTTGGACAGCTGGGACGGCGCGGAGCTGGGCACCGCGACCGCCCATAGCTCGAGGTCAGTGAGTTGCCGCTCTGATGGCGGCTGGAACTAAGAGCATATGTGTAGTATGTGATGGATATCGGCTCTTGGGGCTCCGCATAGGGTACACTCTGGAAAGAACAGCCCTGGGTGCATTAGTGCTAAAAGGGTAGGGGAGAGAAAAGTGCTAGATTGTAGCTGGCGCCACGTCACCTGCTCTAATTTAGTGAGTGATATGTGAGGCGGAGGATAGTGGAGTCGTTGCTCCCTGTAGTAGTGTGAAATTTCCTGGTGCGTGATCATTCGGTCACGGGCGCGCCCTGACTCGGCGGCTTGCCCTGCTCGGCTGACGTACGCTCGAGCGGTGTCACGGGCGGCTTCGTTGCCTGGATGGCCCGCGTGCGCGGGCACCCATATGAGTTAATTGGGGTCTAGGGGGGGGGGGGGGGGGGATAGAGGAGTTGAGAATATGATATTGGCGACGGCATGCGTCCGCCCTTTTGCAAAGTTACTGATCGCGGTTTTTGAGTCACTAAATACGAGTGTGGCAGTGGTGGAGGAGATCGCAAGGGCAATTGCAGCTTCTTCGGCTTCTAGCGAGGTGTGTGTTAGGACCGATACAGATGCTGGAGGAGAAACATTGTGGCCGATTGCACAAATGGCAAAGGCCGGCTGAGTGGTGTATGCCGCGGCATCTACGTACACAGCCTCCGCGTGTTGCTTATGACGTTTGTGGATAGTTCCTGGGCTCTTGCTGCGCGTCGAGCTTGGTGGTGGACTGGGTGCATTTTTTTGGGGAGTGGATGCACTGTTAGAAGATTTTGGCGTGGCTCCGGGGGTGGGTATGCAGGTCGGAGAGTGCTGGTTGGGTTAAGACGATGCTGCGGCCTGTAGGGGTGGAGGAGAGACGAGACATTCTAGTTGTGCCGTCCGGTGAGCTTCTGTAAGCTCGCCTAGAGTGTTATGTATGCCCATGAATAAGAGCCGTTCGTTGGAGGTGTGTCGAGGGAGGTTGAGTGCGGTCTTGTATGCCTGGCGAATCAAGGCGTTGATTTTCTCTTCTTCTGCTCTCGTGAGGAAGAGATATGGGAGAGGTATACTATGCGGCTGACGACGAATGCTTCAACTAGGCGACGGAGGTCATGTTCTCTCATGCCTCTGTGTCGGTGGCAATTCGTCGTATGAGCCGCATGTTCTGATGACGTGTGAGTTTGGTTACCGCGGCGGTGTTCTTGCCGTTGCTCTGGAGTAGGATGCCTAGGATTCGGACCTTTTCATTTTTGGATGGGGGCATGTGCCGTCCAGCGTGAGTTTTATTGGAGGCGGGGTACCTAGGTCGGTCCTACATCTAGGTGGTTGAAGAATGACTAACTCGGATTTGGTAGGGGAGCAGGCCAGGCCGATGGTTGCAGCATGCGCTGCCACCAGGTCGGCACCGGCCTGCAATATTTCTTCCATGGCTCGGGCATTTCCTGTGGCTGTCCACAGTATAATGTCGTCGGCATAGAAGGAGTGCGAGAGATTAGGTACTGCGTTCGCCTTGGCCATGGGAATGAGTGTTATGTTGAAGAGCAGCGGCGAGAGGACTGACCGTTGCGGGGTGCCTCTGCTGCTGAGTGCGAAGGTTGGGGAGGAAAGAGACCCGAAGCAGATTTCTGCTGTGCGGTGGCTTAGGGAAGCTGAAATGTTTTTGAAGGTGCGCGGGCCGGTTCCTAGTGCCGAGAGCGCTTCTAGGATGGCGGAGTGATTGACGTTGTCAAAGGCTTTGGTTAGGTCCAAAGCTAGTATAGCTCGCGGGCGTTTTGCATTTCGGGGGTGGAGGGCATCTTCCGAAGTCTGAAGCATAACGTCCTGTGTGGTGTTGTGATTGGGGATCCCACCGCTGCCACCAATGTTGCGACTTTGAGGTGGTCCCGTAGCGCTCGTCACCAATTTTGTGACAGAGCGTTGCCAGCTCTCTAGTCGGTAGCGAAGACTCCGAGTCAGACGTCGGTGAGAATAACAAAAGGGATTTTATACACTATGTACAAGTCATTATACAGGACAAGATCGGCACGGGGGCCAAGAGCTAACAGCAAACGCGACTGTTCTCGCACGGCGACGTCCGGCGAGGCTCCAACGCGTCACACATCTCACTCCCCTCGTGAGCAGCACTCGGCTCACTGTGGGTCGGTCTCGGTGGATCGGAGGTCGGAGGTAGAACGGAGTGCTCTCCAGGCGGCAGCGTTGGGGCTAATATAGCCCCGAGAAACGGTTGTCACTGAAACGTACCAATAAAAAGCCAGCACTTGACAGCCGTCCGAGAGGTCCAACCAGAGACCACGCTGGCCACCCGCTTCAAGTTTGCCGCGCGCGGTGACTTCCAGGGGAAAGGGAAACCGGCGCCTGTCTGTCTAGCAATTTTCTGCACGTTTGGACATGTCGCTCGCCGATGCTTCTCCATAGAGCGCGCTGTCTGGCGGCGCAGCATCTTAGCTTGTCAAGGGAGCGTTAGGGCGCTGTTGCCTTGCGGCGCAGCACCGGGCTTGTCAAGGGCGTTCGCCGGAGAAATTTTGGATCTTGTAAATCTGGAATCCGGGCTGGTTGTCCGGGCACAACAGTGGACAGATGACTGCGGAAGCCAATCATCGCATCGCGTGGGGGAGTAGGTCGTGATCGTCCACATGGTTCTGTAGGCGTTCCAGGACCACATGTTCGAACAGTTTGCCTAGACAGGATGTGAGGGAGATTGGGCGTAGGTTTTTTAGATCTAGAGGTTTGCCTGGTTTCGGAATAAAGGTTATGCGGACGTGCGTCCATTGGGCTGGCAGCGCTCCATCTTGCCAGCACCTGTTGAAGAGGTCTGTTATAGCCTGTATGGAGCGCTCGTCCAGATTCCTGAGCATCTTGTTGTTGATTTTGTCTGCCGCCGGGGCCGATGTGGTGCGTAGTTTCTGCATGGCGGCTTTAAGTTCCCATGTGAAAATGTCCTCATCTAGTGTAGGATTGGGGCCGCCGGTGTAAGTAGGTAGCGGGGTAGGTGCAGTTGTGGTAAGGTATTGTGCTTTAAGAGCGTCTAACAAGACGTCATCCTGTAGAGGGAGCTTGTGCAGAATGCGGTTGACATTTTTCTTTTGCATTGCTTTTGTGCCTCCTGGTTCGAGCAAGCAACGAAGAAATGTCCACGTGTCTTTGAGGCCGAGGTTGCCGCTCATACGATCGCACAGCTGGCTCCATTGCTGGCATGGCAGTTGGCTTGGATGTGCTTCACTTCAATCTCCTTTACGAGCGCGGCTATGCGCCGCTTGAGTGGCCGATTGTGTTTGTGAGCGATCGAGCCACCTTTTTTTGAAGGCTGGCATGTACTTCCCAATGATGCAGTAAGCGACTGTCTGCCGTCTCTGCATCTGGAGTGCCAGGGATTTTGGATATGGCCCCAGCCACGTCCTTTGTGAGGGTTTGTGTCCAGGTGTCCAGATCTGGGATGGTGTCTGGGACGTCTCGTCGGATTTGACGGAACTTATTGTCCCAGTCCACCACCTCCAGGCGTCGTTTTCTAACCTGGGCTAAGGTTGAGATCGGTGCTGAGTATATAGTGATCACTACCGAACGAGTGCTGCGTGTTTGTCCAATGACTGTTGGGGAGGTGTTTTGAGAGGGTTAGGTCCGGGCTGGTGTTATGTTGAATACTTGTTCCGATCCTTGTGGGTTGGTCTATGTCGTTGAGCAGGAATAAGCCTTTGTTCTGGATGAAAGTCCAAACCGAGGTGCCTTTGCGAAATTTTTTACGGTGCGGTTGGCGTTAAAGTCGCCAATTATCAGAATGGGGTGGTCCGCACTGATCGTGAGTGCCTTGCGCATTGCTGCAATGAGAGGTGCCGGAGGGCCTTTTGGCAGGCTATATATGTTTAGTATGAAGAGGCTGCTGCGCCCTTGCGTGCGAGGGGTAAGAGTTTTACTAGGAGGCCGGCTATGTCATCAAGCTCTAAAGCGTGCTCAATTGCGGTAAAGTTACGGTGAACCAGTGTCGCTACTCGCGTTCGTGGCGGCACGCTGGTTGACTCATGAACTGTGTAGTTCCGAAGCTTGATATTACAGGGAGTTTCTTGCAATGCTGTAACGGTAGGTATCTCGTCTGCTGAGATGTTTTGGAGGTGAAGTTGCAGGTTGTTGCGCTTCGCTCGGAAGCTTCTGCAATTCCACTGCCACACTCGAATGCAGCTACGTTGTGCAGCCATGTTTGGGGCGAGAGACGGGTCTATGAGATTTGGGCCGTTTGGCTGGGTGATGAATGTTCCTTGTATGTGGGGCGGAATTTGAGCCATAGAGGCTTCATGTGCGCTTTGACGTCGTTCGAGGGCAGTCATTCGGCCTGCAATATTTGCCATCCATCCTGCAGTATCAGTGCGTAGGGCGTTCATGTTTTGGTCGAGGCTTTGAATTATCGAGGTTAGCTGAGTGAGCGCAGCTGTGCCTACCGAGTTGTGGGGTCATATTCAGCTTGCGCCTTGCGCTTAACTGGGGGGTTGCGATTGCGAGTAGGTGGAGGCAGGGGAAGGATTGGTTGTGATAGTTTGTACTGGGTTGGGGGGGGGGGGGGGGACCGAAATCTTTGTAGGCTGTTCTCTCCTGAGAAGTAGCTGTCATTGTTGCGCGGAGCTCTGCAATTTCTAACTCTGCTGTCGGAGTTGTGCTCTGAGCTCTTCATTCTCTTTAGCGAGCGAGGGAGGTCCCGGCTTCCAGCTCACCTGTTTATCCATGGGCTGGGTTTTTGGTCCCGGTAGTGGCGGAAGGAGGCGGACCAGCTCCTGTGCTGGCTTTTCCGTGAGACGGACCTGGAACCGGTTCTGGAGTTAGTCCGAAGCCAACTGCGTGATGACGGTGGATGGAAACCTGGCGTGTTTTTAGCATTGGTGTTGGATTTCGTGTTTGCCAGCCCGGTCGAACCGGACTTTGCCTTTTTTGGACCCCGTGAAGTGGGAGCCACCGCACAGGATAAATATGGAGTCGCACGTGGGAGTTGAAGTTGCCGGATGGGGTGTCGCCGCATCTGTGACATCGGTTGCTGAGAGCTTGCGGGCAGACGTCCGATCGGTGGCCCGGTCTCCGGCAGTTAAAACAGGCCTCTACCTTGGCCTTGGTGGGGTGGCGGTTATAGACGGCTCCGTAGAAGTTGAGCTGCTTGGGAACCTCCTTGGTTTTGACGAAGGTGATCAGGATTGATTTAGTGCGGCCCAAAGGGCGCGCGTCTGCTATTGTGTAGGATCGGCTAGGGTTTAGTGTGACGAGGTCGTTGAATATGTCTTCTTGGGTTTGGTTGTAGATTGCGTTGTAGAGAATTCCACGTATACGGCATCGTCGGGCGCGGCGATGTAAGCCATTACCGGGAATTGCTTGTCGTTGAGTTGGAGCATCTGCAGCTGCACGTATAATTTTTGACACGTACCTCGACAGGGGTGCTGATTGTGAATGAGTTATTGTGTGGGTTTACTCTGAGTCGGTCGTGCTGCGGGCGTCATGGTAGTTGAGCTTCACAGCCGCGCACACAATAGGCAGCAGCGCGCCGCCGTTACACTGTCTAAGATCCAATCCGCCACCAGGTCGGAAAATTACTTTCAGATCCGTAGCCGGGAGTTTTCGTAGTGGATCATGACATTTAAGCTTTGGAGAAATAGACTTGCCTTGCTTGGGCGATGCCGACGTGGCAGGGCGGCGAGTGGGTGAGCTTGGGAGGTCTTCTTCAGAGCCGGATTCGAAGTGGCTAGGGTGGGGAAGACCACACTGCGGCTTGGATTGCTCTCGAAAAACGCGGGTCGTTAGCGAAGTCTTCGGGTTGATTTCGCCGCCTTCTACGCTGTAGATCATCATTGCTGAGGTCAATACGCAGGTGGCGGTGGTGAAAACTTTATTAGAAACAGGGGATTTTAGGACGCGCAGGTCCTTGGGCCCCCGCACGGCCCCACTACATTCAAACGTTCATGTCCCGGAGGCTCATGACGCTGCAGCCTGGCCTGTGGCGATGCCTTGCTTGGCCGGGTCCTCGGAGCGCAGTAGGGTCTCCCAAGCCTCCCAAGTGGCAAGGTGCTCCAGGCCCCGCGGGGTAGGATCCGCCGTGCAGAGGAAAAGGATATGATCGAGAGTGGCTTTGGGGTGGTGGCAGAGGGTACAGGAGGGGTTTGTGTGGATTTGGTGATAGCGCGAGTGTATATAAGGGGAGGGTAAGGTGCGTGTTTGGAGCCCCCTCCAAAGTGTCTGGTGATAATTGTCGAGGGAGGGATGGGGTGAGGGTACAGCCGACGCTCGGCTTTGCAGGCCTGCGTCAGTTCACTGAAGGAATGCATGCGCTCCCGTGAGAACCCCAGATCGGAGGCCGCCGGTGCCCGGTTGAGAGAACCTCGGGCTAAAGCGTTGGCAGCCTCGTTTCCGGGATTCCCGGAGTGGGCAGGCACCCATATGAGCTCCATGTGGCGGGGCGGGTGTGTGCGGCGAGAGAGTTCAGTCTTCGAAATGCAGGGGACGTGAACTCTACCGCGGGCGAAATTTAGTATGGCAGTTTTAGAGTCTGATAGTATACACCGGGCCTCCGTGCGCGTGATGGCTAGGGCAATAGCGGCCTATTCAGCCTCCTCCGAAGTGGCAATGGGGGGGTATGTGAAGGGTGGCAATCGGTTGTAGGGAGGGGTTCGTGATGGCTACAACCGCGTCCTCGCCTGTGCATGCGGCATCCACCCGCACGGCATCCGGTTCCATGCCATAGTGTTTGTGGAGCGCCCGTGCGCGAGCTCTGCGGCGGAGGCCCTTGTTGTGCTAGGTGCAACGCGAGGCCTAGCGTTCCGCGCCTGGCTCGGAGCGGCAGAGTCCTTTTCGGGCAAAAAATGATCGGAATTGCGCGGAAAATGGTGGTAACTGGTGCCGAACATCTTCTATGACCGATTATGGGTGGCATCAGTCCATTTCACGTCGAAAATCCGCAGTGCCGTATGAAAATCCACGGAGCCGAGGTGGGGTGCACCGCTCGCTGCGCCAGCCACCTGACGGTCCTTTGAAGCCCGGACACTGAGCTCCAGCGCACTGCCATCCATCTGGCGGAAGAGGCCGCTACCAGTCAAGGACCAGTCAAGTACCAGTCAACGCCCGTTTGACTTTGTCCGTGTTCCTTCGTCCGCGTCTTCTTGCGCTGGTAAAACACCATGGAAAACCAACTAGCCCGTCGGTTGACGCTGTTCAAGTCAAGGACTGCCAGCCAGACTGAAATTCACGCGGATTGCGTTTGTTGCATCCGAGGTTCCAAGTAAGTGGACTGCCCATATTACTAAGTTGGACACTGTAAGTCCTGCTGCTTATTCAAACTATACCCTACTACGGCGCTTTCCATGCTCTGCACCGCCGTAACATGCTCTTCGCCGATGCCCTTGCCACCAGCAAGCGGGTTTTTGGAGGCGATGTATGGCGGAAGCACCCTCGGTAGACTGACGGCAGCACGCTGCACGTCGGTCTCCTCGTGGTCGTCCTCAACAGATTCCTGGCACTCTGAGAGGTTAAGAACTTCGCGCACTGTTATTTTCGTCAGTGTATGCTTTTATGCATGTTTTTATGCATGCTTTCTTTTTTAGTGTATGTGACCACGGAAGCTTATTTTCTTGAGGCGAGCCGCTGTTCTCCAGTGGAAGGAGCGCAAGCCGTGCTCAACGCATGTGCGGTGGCGATGGCTGAGCGTGCACGCCCTTCGCCTCGCGCGAAGCTCGATCCAGCAGAGGTTCCACGTTCTCGAACTTTTGCGCGAGAGGCGAAGCTGCGAGCCGGGCACTTTCCTCGTCTTCCGCCAAAAACGTTCGCGTTTTCGCGGAAGTGGCTCGCACACGCTGCAAGCTTTGCGGTTCCTTCTCCCCCGTGTACTGTAGTGGAGCACGTCTTCACCTTCGCAGGCACATCGGCCGGTCGTCGCCTGGCTATCGACGCTGTGTCACCATAGTAACCGTAGGCCTCAAAGAAATTCGACACACTAAATTGTCATCACTGTAAATCATAATCTAAAAAAATATTAAAGATGAGCCTTCTGCTTGCCGCTATAGACGCAAGAGCTAGCACATTTCTTACGTGTACGGACGGGTGCTGTGCAGGGCGAGACGCGTGTTGTGCCGAGTACGGACGCTCAATCCCTAGCACATGCCCAGGTGCGTCTTACAGGTCGGCGCAGAAACTGCCGCCGGCACAAATGCTGATCATAGCAAATCGAGGAGATAGACTCTTTAGTAAGGCGGAGTGGGAAGGCGCAGAGCGAATACGCGTACCAGCTGGCTTACGCCCGCTTCAAATGCCGACGCTGCTTGCATGCGACTGTACCGAATCACGACGGTCTTCATCTGCACACAGTCGGCAGTGCCGATCTGTACGATTTTCGGAAGCGTTTGGAGTGTTTCACTACGTCTGAACATAATCGTGGCAATTTTTGAACGCGGATTCTTCGACAAGCGGAGGAGTTAGATTACGTTTTGTCATCGCGCATCGACTGAGCGACAGCTGGAGATAAAAAAAAAATGGTCAAGCTTCACTTCTCAGCTGTTCAAAAGTCGGTGAGTGCGGCATGCAACTTGAAAACGCTTCGCAGCGAAAAGCGCGCAGCAAGTCGTCATATCATGCGCGTGTACCTTGGACGTGACGCTGGACGTTCCTTCAGCCATGGACCTGGAGCGACGTCCACCATACCTTTAACGAGAAAAGAACAGGATCCGCCGGACGCATCTTTGCTCACTTCATTGAATAATTTCAAGGACAGTGAAACAATTTGCGCACTAAAATCAGTGCCTGGAGCATGGCGTGAAAGAAAGGTATACGTCTCGAGAGCGAATCCGTCTATCCCGGTGACTTGCACCTTTGCTGGGTGGAGAAGGGACTCCGTTCATTCAAACCAGCTGTTTCGCTCAGTGACGTGAGCAGTGTCGGCGGTCTCGTCGCTTCAGGGCAATACCATATGCGGCGGCACGGATCGGGGGTGCACCGCGGTGACTTCAGATTGATTCCTGTCGCCCTGGCGGCTCCGCCCCCCCCACCCCCCCCCCCCGCACTTTTTTCGCTTTCTTTTTTGCTTATCTTCGTTTCGCTGCATCTGCCGCTGTTGATGATGCCACCGTTACCTCACCAAAGTTAAGCTTTCTTTTTTATTTTTATTTCATCGCTGTCCTTTCCGTGGAAAAGAACGGAGAAGCTTCCTAGTTTTTTTCCACAGCGCGGCTGCCTACGGGAGCCTCCCGGTTTTTTGCCGCCGGAGGCGGCCCCATTTACGCTTTCTTGTCTAGAAGCGCCGATCACGTGCGCCAGTACAACTGCTACTACGAATATTGAAGGTTTGAAGGTTTATTTCCGCAACTAGGTGTTGCGAGGACAGCCAGGAAAAAAGCTGTATAGACAACTTGAACGGTCCTGGCTTCCTCTTACAGTGCAGCATTGACGGCGGCAGAAAAGGACATCAACAAAATGTAAGGAGAAAAAAAACACGTATGTTCAGTACATAGAACGACACATGTACGTTCAGTACGCAGTACATTCTGCATGTAAAGGAAAAAAGAACTACTTTAGGTCCAAGAGCCTATAAAGGCAAACGCGGAGAGGAGAAAATAAGGACAGCAAAATTGACACAGCCACTCAAAATGGTAATAGCAAGAAAAAAGAACTACAGGAACAATTGGGGCAATTCTTTAAGAGAAATATTGGAGACATCAAGATTCTTGTGGCAGTACAACTGGTTCAGAAGTGTCGGTAAAGTATGCTGCAACATTTGTTTACCATAGTTTGTGCGGCATTTCTTAACATTACAAAGCTCTGCTGCGCGGGTATCATACACAGTTCTGCTTTGCTCTAACCCAGCAAGTGTAAGTAAGGAGTCATCATTTTTCATTATGGCCAATATTGCTTTCATGCATGCCTATAGTGCATCTCACTGAGCATATTCACACCTCCGTGTGCACGTTCGCTGTACACTGGCAGATGTATGGGAAGGAATATTACAACTATACTACGCATATTCCTGTCATGCACGCGTACTGCATCTTTCAAGGCCCGGTCACACGGGCGTGTGCACGTTCGCTGTACACTGGCAGTGGTGTGGGAAGGAATGTTTCCAAAGTATGCGGTATAGACATCGTAGTGTGTCTCTCACGAATGAAAACTCTGGAGTTCACTGTTTACCCCACAGATCTCACGTTGCCCATGTGACGCAGAACCACAACGGACGTGGGCGCTATTTACGATGGGCTGCAGCTCAACTATCGCTATCCTTTCGTCGCTCTTCTCTCCTGTAGGGGAGAGAAAAGTGCTAGGGAACATGGGTCACTGTTACAAGGAAACCCGCTGTAATAAGTTATAAAGTTTTGTCCGTAAAATAATTTCAAGCATGATAGAATGAGCTGTGATTATATTGCCGGACACAACTATACTTGTATGAAGGGCAATTTCCGCTTTGTTCTTGAATATAGAGGCCATTTCGCAACGCGGAGATGCGCGCGCGCGCGTGTGTATAACACACAACACATACGTCTAATACAACACGGATGTGTTGTGTTAGACGTCGCTAATAACAACACGGATGTGTTGTGTTAGACGTCGCTAATATTCTTACATGGTTTCTGTTATCCGTTGTAGTTATAAACATTTAGTTATGGCATAACTTCTTGACATTCTTTCGCCACCTGTTGCCATGGGAAGAGTTCTGGAGAGGATTCTTAACTGCCAATGCATTTTTTTTTTTACGAAATTTGTTGTCGCTACATTAGCGGCTGCAGTGTTCTGTGTGCGGCCTTTAATGCCAGTGGCACGCTTTTCTACAGACGCGCAACTGTTTTCGTTTGTTTTTCGGTGCGCTTCAAAAATGTGTAAGAAATATTGGGGACGGAAAATAAGTCAGGGTGAACAGGAACGAAGCAGATCTCCCCCGAGAATTGTGCGCCGCTAAGCCTGGCACTGACGAGATGTTCAAGGTTGCAGTTGTTAACGCACGCCATGCATCAAGGCTTTCGGTACCTTCTTGCGTTGTCTTTCGAAACATGAGACAGCCGTGGCCAAGCACAGCGCGCGTGCGTCACAACTTCGGGCCGGTACCGTGACTTCGCGCTAGATTGACTGACAGCGATGCGACCACCTGATACGCCGCGCACAGGTGTACGCGGCAGGCAGCCAAGGTGGTGCGTGCATTGTGTCCGCGCCTGCGTGCTGCCGCATGTCCGAGATGCGCTCGGCATTTTTCTTCTTCACTTCTTTTTTCCATGGCGCCAACCTTCCAGCAGATTGGCCAAGTAATGCACCACCGGCGGTGACGCAGTGGCCCTCCTCTCCACATCCGGCGCAATCAGCAGGCGACGTACAGGTCCGCCCGACCTGTCAGTCGCAGACGTGTCCGTCGATGCTGACTGATCGGGATCCCCAGGCTACAGCAAGCGAAAAGTCATGGACTCCTTGCCTGAGGTAACCCTTGTACCGCCGTAACTCAGCCCAGCAGGGATAAATCTCATCGGTGAATTTTACACTGATGTTGAGGGCAGGACAGTTCAGCCAGGGTGCTTTCCCACCGATAGCGGGTCCTGGCTCGTGCATATCATGAAATTAGGCATATTCTTAACGGGATGCACTTAATGCTGTCAGTGACTCATGACTTCGCAGTTTTATTTGCGTGTATTTTGTTCCTTGTTTTCTTTTTTGTAATTTGGCACTCATGGGCACCTTCAGGGGCATTTTTTCTTACTTTTCTTGCCGTGTGGGCGCTGTTGGGCTGAACTCGACGCAATGAATCTATCGCACTGCCTTCGACACAGAAGTACTTGCTGTTGGGCTAGTTGGTTCATCATAATTTTGAATGGCGCAAGGGAACGAACACAGTAAGACATAGGCGCTCTTTCTGCCTCTGTGTCTTCCTGTGTTCGTTCCCTTGCGCCATTCAACTTTATGACTTCGACACGGCCCTGTAAATCCGTTCTCCAGCCGCATAAGATAATGTGGCGGTATATTATCTATTCAGATTTTATTGCTTAAATTATTGACAGCTGAGCCGAGTATCACAAACGTTAGTATGAAGCGTCTATAGACGTAGGACAAGGAGGTGACTTTGATTAAGATTTAAACGCACATGTAAACCGACCAACAGGCGGGTCATAATGTTGAACGAATTGTGTGGGCAGCCTCGACCCACAAGCCAAGCAACTTTCGGCCGCAGAGGCAGCAGCGTCGGCATACGGCCACCGAGCGCCGCCGTGACCTAATGCATGCACACTCACGGATCGCTTCGGTTGCCTCCGCTCCGAAGGAAGTGCGTTGATGTCGTAACTAAGAGGCTTGCCGCAGTGCCTAAGTGGCCATGGCGTTCGTCTGCTGAGCGCGATATCGTGGGTTCGATTCCCGGCCACGGCGACCGGATTTCGACGGGAGCACGTATTGCGCGAATTCATTTGAATAAAATGTATTATTATAATTTTTATTCAAAAACTTTCGCTTACTGAGATATTGGCACACTATAGAAAGGAACTCAGGGAATCGACAAATATACCGACAATGGATGTAATAGTAATTCGTAGCTCGGTGTTCTGGGCATGGAGATAATAGTTAGTAATACTTTAATAATTAATAATAATTGGTTTTTAGGGAAAGGAAATGGCGCAGTATCTGTCTAATATATCGTTGGACACCTGAACCGCGCCGTAAGGGAAGGGATAAAGCAGGGAGTGAAAGAAGAAAGGAAGAAAGAGGTGCCGTAGTGGAGGGCTCCGGCATAATTTCGACTACCTGGGGATCTTTAACGTGCACTGACATCGCACAGCACACGGGCGCCTTGGCGTTTTTCCTCCATAAAAGCGCAGCCGCCGCGGTCGGGTTCGAACCCGGGAACTCCGGATCAGTAGTCGAGCGCCCTAACCACTGAGCCACCGCGGCGGGAGTTAGTAATACCGCCATTCCCGCTTTGTGCTGTAGTTGTTTCGTTTCTCTTTTTGACCCATTGTACGCGGAGTTCAGCGTTCGTTTCAGCTGACTGCGCATCAATTACCACCCCCTGTCAAGTTCGAATGCTGGCTGTTTATGCGGTGATGAAACGTACGGCTAAATGTTGGCGAGCTCAGTACTGAAATTGTTATCTGCTGTCATTTGACACAAAAATACAGAGACTCCAAACTTCTGACAGCGCTCCTTCGGCCACACGTAAAGGCAGAGCTGGTGCGTAAAAAAATACAATTCACTGCTTGCCCAAAACTCTATTCGGTCCCTCGGAACTTCCGAACCTTTCTGTATGCTTGTTAATCTTTCCCTCGGAGTTGCGTCCACTTCGAAGATCATCACGAGTTCGATGTGTGTTCCAAATAAAGGGAGTGGAATTAGTATCGTCACAAGAACAAACTCGCCGTAGGATACGTTCGCTCTAACTTCTCCGCGATATCCGCTCCCGACTCCGCCTATTTCGCACACGTGCGAAGTCATTGGCGATTTTATTGAGAAAGGTTGCGTCGCTGACAGGACCGGCAGGAGGCGATGTTTAAGCGAGCTGTAGGAGAACTACCAGTTAGGGCAAATGACTTGGTTTTGATGCAGGTGGCTGCAGCATATGACTGCATGGTTCTACAGGACGGGTTAGGGAAGGAAAGGAAGTGGGAGGTCTATTTTGTCGTCTCCAGTGCGCCCACGAGTGCTGGTAATCCAGTCGAAACGTCGTGAATCAAATCCTGTTAGGTTTTTCTCATATGAATAAATATATACCAGCTGTTTCAGGAAAGACTAAGTTATTCTCAAAAAATAGGTATTTTTAGGTAAAATATGGCCTTTTCAGCATGGTATTACCAATGTTGGCGGGCACTAGAAAACTGGTGAATCCCCATAAGTAGTAAACTGGTTAACTAATCTTTAATAGGGTGATTCCATGATCGAGTGATCAAACTGCCGAAATATTTGAAATTTTGAATAACCTTGATTTTTGAGATCCGGTAGCGTTTTTTCCTATTTACTTCATGCATATATTCGATGGATTAACGTGTTGCCAGAAAAAAAAAACACTTGCTACAATTTCCTTGTAGTGAACACAAATCCTCCCCGAAACACTTTCGGCGGACACAACAAAATCTGGCAGCACAGGGCCAACTCTCACTTAGCAGACCGTAGGCAGGAAAGGGTCGGTGACGTCCCGAAAAAAGAAAAATCTGTTTACCAACTGCCGTAAAAACAGGCGCCCTGGTCCCAGCCACCCGTTTTTTACCGCCAGAACAAATTAGTCCTGCTGCACTTCTCCCATTCAGAAGCCCATACAGACACTGCGAAAGTCCTATGCAGCCTCTGAACGTTTAGAAGCGAACAATGCAGTACTTGCATTACATACCGGAGTTTACTGATAACAAAGACGCTGAGCATGACGGCCAAAGGCCATTCCAGAGTCTAAGGCATTTTGTCCAATTTACCCCACAGAATTCGCGGGCACATTTCACGAGGCGTGTTCGGCTGCGGAGAGGGCCTAGTGGGCAGTGAGTAGGACCACTGGGCTACCGCCGCTGCCGAACACGCCTCGTGTTAAATTGTACCACACCCACGCGCTGCGCATCGCAGTGCGTCTTCTGTATGCATAATCTTCCATCTGCTCCGTCCAGCGGCACTGCCCGCTCATTGTCGTCTTCTACGTAGCACAAATCCGTGCTTTCGCAATGATTCGAATGTGATAAACATACTCTGTGGTCGAAAGGGTGGATAACTGCGCTAGATGGTGCATACTTCAGGTTTGGATGCAGCGCAATCAAAATAACGGACACGGAAAGGAGCACACATAACGAGGACTGAGTAGTCAGTGCAGCTTAATCCTCGTTCTGTGTGTTCCTTTGAGCGCCCCTTTCTTTCTATTCTGCTGCATCCAAACCTGAAATACTCGGTGGATTTTTTGTTAGGCGGGTGTGGCTTCTTTTCTTCTCTCTTTTTGGTCAGTCTTTCGCTCTCTCTCTCTTCTTCGGGCGCAGCAGAAATGGCTGCGCGCTCGCCTCCCTCAAGTTTGGTTGTCTGCTTTATTTGTATATTTTGGCCGCGCAGCAGTTGGCGGCACTGCGCGACCGGAAGGTCGAGTTCGCGGAGTGCAACAACAACTCGGAGAACGAGGACCACCTCGTGTCCACAAAAGCGAGCGCCGTGGCCGACGAGCCGCTGTCCACAGTGACGCTTCCGGCCAAATGCAACGACCAGGACAAGGCGTGCTGTCCATCGGCGGGCAGCGTCCGAAGCAGCAAGTCGGCTGGGGTCACGTGGAGCCAGAGCGTGATCGAGCATGCCGTTCAGAGCACGACCAGGTACTCCAAGGAAGAGGACGTCGCCAGACCAAGGTCCGGTCCCCGACTGTCTTTCACGAGCCTTATCACTTTTGCTCTCTCTACTGTGTGGTTATCGCTAGCTGAAATTCCCCCCCCCCCCCCCCCCTTTTTTTTACTGCAGCTGGTATTGTGAATAGTCGTAATGCAAACTTATGTATTGTGATTGTTGTGAAAACTTGTGTAAAGCACAACAGCCATGCGTCGTAGGCATCTGGTCTTTGCTCTTGAAAAAAAGAAAACGCGAAACAGGACAAACACAAAAGGAAGACAACTCCACAGGCGCTTTCGCGCTTCCTCCTTAGCATGAACGATGTGCAACTCGCTGCCTGTGCTATTGCTCATATTTGTATCTCAGGAAGAATCACAACATTCAAATAAATAAGTCTCTTGAATAAGAGACTAAGTGAGTGGAGCAAATTCACTCGGTGAAATCCAGACCGATCACTTCTTTGGCTACAAAGAGAAATGTCGACTGCGTCTCACACAACAATTTTCGAGACGTTTCCCATGCAGCGCTTATAATTATTCCGTTTATGCCAGAATATGGGTAGGTTTCTGACGGGCCATTTCGGCATCTGCGTCAGCGTCAACTTTACCGCGATTTAGAGGCCATGTTCGACTAATAATGGCGAGAATTGGAGCTGAAAGCATTTTATGCTTGATCAGCTGACGACCAAGTACAATGAGCTATGCTTCAGACCACATGGTTACACCAATAATGCGAATAGGAAATTGCCCTGACCATTTTTTGTGTTCTTTTCTTCTTCCTTGTTCAGGAGATTCTTCAGCGTCGTGCTTAGCTGCATTTACGGTGTCTTCGTTTTCACCATGGGTGCTACCTTCTGCGTTGCCGACCGAGTCTTGGACGAGTTTCATGCTCCGGAGGTAAGCCGACGACTTATTCGTTTCTGTTACCGTTCAAACAGCACACGTGCGGCGCACTGATGGCGAAAAGCTTAGGCGACAAAAGCATGAGCTCCGTATGTGGTTCAAAACTGGACTTCGACACGCGCGCCTCCCCTCTGCCGCCACCTTCCACGGCAGCACTTGGACGACTGACCCTGTAATGACAGCGTATACGCAGTGCATTGTCTTGTCTTTCGTTTCTGATGACAAATCCAGCGCTGATCTTTCCGCAGTTAACATAACATCCAGTATGCGTATACCACCCTTCGGAGCCCTGAAAGGGACTGCTAAGACTATGCCCCGAAGCAGTATTTTATACGAGGGGTTCGTTCACACCTTACCGTCGAAGAGCCCATTTTTATGGCGTGTCCGGGCGCAGATCTTCAGCATCGCCATCGCGTCGGTGGGCATGGGCTGGCTGGCACTGTTCCACCTGGACATCTTGTGGTACAAGCATTCGGCCAGCCGCCAGGTGCGCTCCAAGGTGCGTCCCTCGCAAAGCGGCCTGTACGTGCACAGCGCCGCCAGCGTGTTCAGCACGTACGCCCGCAAGATCTCTCCCGCGCCGCAGATGTGGTTCCTGAGTGGACGGCACAGCGGCAGCTTCTATCTCAAGGGCGGCATGGTCGGTAGGTGCATAAAGGAGTAATCACGTTGGCGGGATAGTAAAGTGAGCAGGAAATGAAAACTGAAAATCAGCTTTGAGGAAATGAAACACTCTCATTTCCACGAACCACGCCGTGAGGGAAGGAGGAAAGTGGTAGGAAGGGGGTGCACTCCTTTGTCAAGCTAACCGAAGGCTTTTCGGGGGCACCTCCTAACATCACATGATATTGAAATACAGATATTTTGTATTTCTAATGTATTTTTAAAGAAGAAATACAGGAGATAGTGTGTGCATACGGTCGCGAAGGGACACAGCGTTTTATTGGAAAGACACTCAGAGCAGCAGAAACGCTCTGAGTGCAGCAGTGCTTGCTCGAGTTTTTTTTTTCTCTTTTCACACCACAAGTCATGTCATGCGCAGTATATGTTATGGCATACCGTTAGCTGCAAATTATATTTTGCCTCGCTCTTTTTCTTAAGAGAGGGAGCATAACACGGCTTCTAGGCTTCAGATATATGGCTCTGCGCAAACTATGCGAGGACGGTTGTGTTTCTGCGCGCAAAGTTAATAGTACGGTTGAAAAGCTAAGCGACACTGAATTAGCGAAACAGATGTATAGTGTTTCGGCACGATTCCGTCATATGGATGTGTGGAAGGTGATGCACATTTATTGAAAAAAGGTCCGCGGCAGCTGCGGCTGATGGGCCGTCGGGGCTACTGGATATATAGGCCGGTTGCCGAAACTGTTTTCTGCGCGAGCGAGGTCGCGCGCCAAGCTTCCTCTTCGTCGTCAGCGCCGCTGTCGATGCCAGCGCCACTTCGGAGTTATTGTTGGAGCCTACAGAAGATACTTTCCAAACGATGCACAAAGCAAGCTGGGACCACCAATATAAGCAAAACATTTCAGCTCCCCGCATATAAAGAAGCTTCCACGTACTTCACAAAGGAATTTTGGGCCGTATCAGTCTATAAGCTGTCCATTTTCTGTTGTCCATTTGGGGTCCGTTCGGTCCTCTGTCAGGGGTCACTCATATATATACCCGCGGCTTTCAAGCGTCTGTGGCAAGTGAGCCCAGAAGAGCAAGGTTCCGGGCTAGTTGGTAATGCATTTTAGGGGAAGAAACAGCGCAATGAAACACGGACACACGAAGAACGGACACACACGAGCGCTGACTCACAACTGAAATTTATTTTGAAGAAAAGATGCTTAAATAGGAGACATGCGAGGGTGCTTAACAGGGCTGCTGCAGCGATAACCGCCAATCAGTGTGGTCGCGTCACAACATTTCAAAAACAGCAACGAATGAAGTAAGTGATAAAAAACGGTGTAAAGGGCCGCAAAAAGGTGGTCAGGTGACAGTAACAATAACAAGACCAAAGGGGGGGGGGGGAGCATTAAAACCATGAGGGACACAGATGTGAAAATACAGGTGAAACATAAAAGTGAGCCGGCCACTGGGAGTTTGGCGACCGGACCTCACTGCATATTGCATCCAATTTCAGCCAATGATAGGGTCCGGTCGTCCACCGCCCAGTGGCCGACTCACTTGAGTGACCACTGACAGAGGACCGAATAGACTCGAAATGGGCAACGGAAAACGGACAGCTTATGGAACACGACCCCTGGGCACCATTACCTTGCTCACGGGCTGCCGCTAGACTGTTCCAAGCCACGGTCGAGGACACACGTCAATACCGCTGTGTGGCAGATTCTAAAACACTCAGCGACGTAAAACTCTTGCCAAGTTTCAAATAGAACTGACCTGCCCGTTTTGTCTTGTGTTTTTGTTTCTTTTCTCCGCATTTTTTTTGCGCTTAAGAACATTCTCGCCCGAAGTGTATAACAAAGGACCGCGCATACCCTTCAGGGAGCCGAACGCACTTACATAATAGACGCGCTTCGCAGAGCCGTTGCCATGTCACACAACTTACTCTCTGGCCTGTTCTCTTCTTTGCTAGTGTTTTGTTTCTGCCACCTGGTGAATGAAGGCCTTTTGCTACAGCGAAGCATTCAAGCTCTGCTTTGGCGCGGCTGCAACACCAAGGACGTCCTCAACATAGTATTCCACGTGCAGAGGCCAACGTACTCCTTCTACCAACTCTTCATGGCCTTCAAGTACTCGAATGTGGGTACCGCTTCGCGTATCGTATCTGTGTCTTTGTTTCAGCTGGGCGTCGACTGAGAGCATTGATTTCGGTTTTCCCGCTCCTATTTTTTTTTTCCAGATTGTGATAAACCATTCCACCGGTCTGGCTAAGTTTGGCTTTATGCACATGATTGGCACCTGCCTCTACTTTTGGTTCAGCAGCATCGTGCAAGAGTACCGCCATAATGTCCACGACGATGACGACGACGTATATTTGGGTACGTTCACGGTGGTGTCGGAAGCTACGTCTGCAATAACATGGTCGTAATACACTATTGACGCAGTGACAGAGACGCGACGTGAGAAATGGATCATAAAAAAATAGGAACTCTGTTACGAGTGATAAAGGTCATGTACAGTCGTTTTCAAAAATACGCGGCCCACGGCTCCGGCGCAAGGAGCGGCTGCGGAGCGGCTCCTATATATATATATATATATATATATATATATATATATATATATATATATATATATATATATATATATATATATATATATATATATATATATATATATATGAGAGGAGCTTTGAGATAGATACGGCGCTTTGCAGTGGCGGAGACTTGTTTCTCTGTTCTAATTGAGCTTCGCATGTATAGTTGTATTGGTTAAAATTTTTTTCATGCCGTTTTACATGCGAAAGTCTTACTTTCCCCTTTACGAGAAAAGCCCGCGGCGTCTGTATGTGCACGGATATGATACAAAAAAGAGGGGATGTTATCAGCAGTGCCTGCATTATCAGGAAGTTGGATTAGGGTGAATTATTTTGCATTGCTGTGGAATAAGGGTGGAATCTTGTGGCTTGCAGTGGTTTAAGAGTGAATTACGTAGGGTTAAGCGGGGTTTAGAGTGAATTATATTGGATTAAGTGTGTGGATTAAGTTGGATTGAAGTGGATTTTGATGGATTATCGCAATCCAAACTTAACCCACCTTACTGCAACTTAATCCTGTGTAATCCGCTTTTGATGCACAACAATCTATCGAAATTCAACTTAAATCACCCAATTGATCCAATTTAATCCACTCTTAATTCACCGTGATTCAAATTATTCCACCCTGCTGCAACTTAATCCCATAAAACCCAGTCTTAACCCACCGTAACACAACTTCATCCACCCTACTGCAACTTAATTCAATGTAATCTACTCTTAATCCACGCGGTTCATTAGAATCCACCCGCACTCCAACTTAATCTTGCTCAATCCACTCATAATCCACTTCAATTCGTCAGAAATTACCCATAATCCACCGTAATCTAATCCTTCCTAATTCACTTTAGTTCACAAGAATCAATCCTTGTTCCACAGCAATGGCCATAATCCACCCTAATCCAAATGCTTTCCTGATGTAGGTACTGCCGATGACGTCACCCTCTTTGTTGTACCATCTCTGTACACATAGAGATGCCGCCGGCTTTTCTCGCAATCGGGAAGTGATGCTTTCGCCTTAAAACGGGATGAAAAAATTTGATACCGCGCTTTCGCCACAAGTATTCGTGCGAACCGCAATGGTACACAGAAACAAGGCCTCGCCATTGCAAAGCGCCGTATCGGAACGGCAAAGCGGAAGCCCCTTGCCATGTTTTTCGCGCCTCGATGCGCACACGGCGCGCGCAGACCCGCGAGCAGCAGGGCACCATGATGTCCGCTCTGAGAAACGCTGGCCATTGGGGCACCCTACCCGCGAACATCCATGGAGGCGCCGAGAGTGAGAGCGAAAGCTGACGTCGCACGGGGCACTCTCGCACCGAGCGTCCGATGTAATCAGCCCGACCGAGATGGCAGCGACGCGGGGCGGCTCCGCAGCCGCTCTGTGCACTGAAGCCGTGGGCCGTGTATTTTTGAAAGCGACTGTCCATACACTCGGGTTGATCGATATGCCTGAGGGCAACCGCTTAGAAAGCTGGGAGGTGTATGATGGCAGACTCGTACGATTGCATTGAATCAGGTTCCATCGAATTCTTCAGGAACAAATTAAAACGGCCTATCCATCAATCTTCATCCATGGACCCCTAATAGTTCACAAAGGGGGAAAGTTACATGCGAATATGTCGATATCATGAGCAGTATAGCTATATAAAAAGGTTAAGAGACAGGTTAACAGCTGACTATTCTCTCCTGCTCTCTTCATTAATGCCGAGTTTTTGACTTCAAAGCGATGTATGTTTGTTTCGATAGTGCTGAAGTTTTTGAACACCGCGACACTGGAGCAGCCCATGTAGTGAAGATCCGCGGCCGTAAATTTATTGTTGTTTTATTATGCACCAAGACCGTAAGCACCAATAAGCAAAGAAAAGGGACCGTAGCTCAGCGTAGTTTGTTTGTTTACAGCGGTGAACAACGATTCAGCGCACGCATCCCATGGCAACGGGTCAAGCGCCAGCAGAGGAGGCCCGATGTTCGACACGATCGCCATCACGCCCTACCTGCACCCGTTCACCATAGAGTACAACATCATCTTGGCCGGCGTCTGGTTCATCGTGTGGCAGCACGTGGGCACGGAGCCAAGCCACCACCTGGCGCGGCGGGAGTCGGTACCCGAGTCGCTCAGCGCCCAGCAGGACGCCAGCTACCACAGTAACCTGGTGGTCAGCGCCGACTGCCACGCCGCCAACAAGGGCCTCTTCGCTGGCATCTTCCTGCTGCTCACAGCCATCGTGTCGCTCGTCATCGGACAGGTCGCCTTCAGCGGAGCCGGATACGACGGCGTCGAGAGCGTCATCTTCCTCGTCCAGGACACCGCGCTCGTGGTGGTCGCCCTCCTGGCGGTCGTCTGGGGCTACGTCGAGATCTCCAAGCTAGACTTCAACGTTCACCCCATCACGCTCCTGGACGACGTGCTCCTGTACGTGCCGCTGCCTTTCTACTTCGTGTACTACATCATGTCCGTCACGGCAGACGTCTGGTACTGGAACTTCACGAGTGTCGTGAGCCACCTGCTGACGGTGGCGCAGGTAGTGCTTCAGACTTTGTTCCTTAGCGACGGACTCCGGAGGTGCAGCAACTCGAGGCGGCATCGGTTCACAAAGCCGGGCAGAGAGATGGTCACGTTTCTCATCATCTGCAACGTCACCATCTGGGTCACCAACACGTTCAACATGGAAAAGTATCACCTCAACCAGCACGTGCGGCTCTGCTTCGGAGACGACGCCTGGGTCATGGTCAAGCACGCGACGTTCCCGCTGATGCTCTTCTATCGTTTCCACGCTTCCGTGTGTCTCGCTGACATTTGGAAGTCGGCGTACGAGAGTGGAGATTGAGTGCTGGCTTCGCCGACGTCCGCGGATTCTGTTTTACGCCAAGGACATGTGCCTGCAGGGCTCACTACACCGCGCGATCTTGACAGGACATCTTAGAAATGGTTTTCACTTTTTCATATTATGTTTAGCTATCATTGTTGCGTTGCTCTTATAACTGTCATCTTTTTGTGTGTGTTTAATGCCTGAGTTATTCCATGTTCATAGCGCATTCCGCCACCGTTCCTGCTTACCGCAACTGCGCATGCGCAGATGGTGCCGACGTGGCAGGTGTACCTGCAGCTGGTGGGCATGTGGCGCTATCAGGCGCCCTAAAGGCGATCAGGGCATGTGCATGCGTTTCAGCTTTTTCTTTGTCCTTGCTTTGTAATTTCTGTACATAGATTTTTTGTTTGCTTGAAGGGACATCGAGGACAACGCTATCCATTTTTTTTTGTTAGTAAAATCCGATAGGCCGGCATTTTGTGGCTTTGTTGCCGCTTGCCCGGCAGCGCAAGCTGCATTTATTGCTAAGAGATTTGGATTCGAACTTGCAAAACTTTTCCCCGCCGCTACAATTCACACTCGGGACCCTCTGATGACGAAATAGGACAAGAGTGATTGATGTAAAGCGGCTGAAACAGAAACGAGGACTCCGTGACTGCTGGCGGCGGGTGCTGTGCTCCCGCTTAGCAGCAGCTGAAATGAAAACCACTGCTGGCCGGACGTTGAATGCCTCTATCAGCCCTCATCCCTTCGTTTACGTCTGCACCAACGTTACAATGGATCCCGTTCCCGATCCCGACAAAGTAGTTCTTGCAAAGAGTTGTTAAGCGCTCAACGCAGCCAACACGTACAATGCTGACTGATACTTGTTCAGTGTAACATGTATTTACTAACAAGTGACTTAATAAAGTAAGACTAAAAATTAAAAAAATCAAACGGCACGAAAGGAAGCGGTCTCGAAGCGCTGTCCTCCACACTCAAAACTCGGCTCTCTCCACAGCGCCAACGTCAAGCTGGCGCTGTGAATCTATTATAGCCAGCTTCGATGTGGCTGTACCGGCTGCATCTGGCGGATGGGCTGCCGGGTAGTGTAGTTGGTCGGAACGGCAATCCACTTGTTCCCGGAAGTTGACGCGGGACAGGTCGAGCAGTCGGAACGTCGATGGGCAGAAGTGGGGGCGTCCTCCGGCGCTATCGTTGATCGGAAGCAGCCGCGGACAGAGCGGTAAAGGCCAGGCCAGAAGAACCGCACGCTGTCGTACGTGCGTGCTCTCATTGCTGCTTTTGCTATTCCCGCCTGATGACCTTGGAGTGCGCAGATGTGTAGGGGAGCAGTCCCTTCTTGCTTAGTGTAACGGTTAGCGTCAAGTCAAGAAATCGCAGAACGTTGTTTTCTGGGAGTTCACTGGTTATTTCGAGTCTTTTTCTAGTCCTTCTAGTCCTTAGCAAAAACAGCAATGAGAGCCGCACTGACGAAATCCTGTCATCATGAAGTTCAAGGCATTTTTGACACCCAGAACAGTCGGCTGAAAGCAGCAGGTTGCCCGACGAGATTGCTAACGAGTGTCGCAGAAGGGGTTCTGCAAGCACTTAGAGGCAGAAAATATGTCACAGCCACATCACAAGAAAGGAAGCCATACGCGGTCATTCCTTACATTCATGGCATTCCCCACAATCTCAAAAAGGTAGGCGCAAGAGCTGGCGTAAAAGTGCTCATGTCAGTACCCAACAAGTTAAGAAGCGTGTGCGCCAAAGTCAACAGCGAGCAAAGAAAAAATCAATGCAAGAAAAAACACCGGACAAAGCATGTGAATTGTGTGAAAAGCGTGGTTTATGAAATACCTCTGTGATGCGGACGCACCTACATCGGTCAAACAGAGAGCTGTTTGAATGAGCGGCTTCAAGAGCTCAAAAGATCCCTAAAGGGCGCCGTCAGCAGTGAACCAGCAAAACATTGCAGAGAACATGGATGTGCTCCGCAGCTTAGCAACACAATGATCATGACGTCATATTTTGATCAACGGACCAGGCAGGCTGAAGAAGCCTTCAACATCCGACAAAAGAGCGACGTATGCATCAGCATACCTTCGATAGCGCTTCGTGACAGCGAAATTGATTATCTGCGTGCGATATCTTAATTTTTTTTACCACGTGTACATCTTATGCGTTTTTCATGCTTCTGACCTTTCCTTCTTGCACGAGCGAGATGTATACATTCGACGAACGTGCATTAAAAATCTTGTTGTTAGTCAGCGTCGTGTTCCACCTCTGTTTCGTGCTGCGCTGCTCCCGCCACAAGAACATGAAATGTGCCAGAATTTTACACCACAAAGTAAATATTAATTCAAAAAGTCGCCCCATCCCGCCCGTATAACAGAAAATAGCAGCGCAATACATATGTAATTTCAGTTTATTAGATGTGCTCTTTGCATTTAAATGAATACAAACAGGAGACGCATATGTATGCACCATTTAACACAATGTACGTAGCACTACGGCACCAGCATATAATAAGGGCCAAATTTTTCTCTAGCTCTGAGAAATCTGAAAAAAATGAAGCAATAAAAACATGATACAGGCTGAAAGTTGATGCACCTTAAGCAAACATTCTAAAGGGTACAAAAGCATATATGCACACGCCAAGCCAAACGCATGTAAAGAGCAACCTGGGTGCCAAAAGAAAAGACGAGATGGGCGTACGATACAGATACGCGGTTTCAGGTCACGGATTTCCCGCAGGTTGAAACCTCCCTCTCGCTTTGCCTCTCGCGCGAGCCTCGGAGTAAGCTTCAGCGACATGTTATAAAAACACGAAAAAAATTAATTCCACGAGGCGAAAATAAAAAATGAGCATAAACCAACATACCTTGACGACGTTCCCAACGGAAACCCGGGGAGGAAATATAAAAGGCTGCAACAGCTGCAACTATATGTATGAATTCAATGCAGCCTTCTGTCCTGCGCCTTCTCAGGGCACAGCAAACGCTCAAACATACGCGTTACATCCTTGTTACACCCCCGTTTTATTTTCATGTGAATAAGTGTGGAGATAAGACTGCTTGGAGCCAGATGGGAAAGGGGGACGTCTTGAGGTAGGAGCTTTGGCGCGCCGCACTCATGGAACGGCAGACCGCGCGTGCGGCACAATACGGCGTGGGAGGCGAGATCAAGGTGATCAAGGCACAAGTAGTCCGGTGGGGGTGGGTTGGGAGTCAGCGACGCGAACACAACACAAACTATACCGCTGCGACAGGACGGTAGAGCAGGTTAATCCATGGGCACTCGCAGCAAGAGTGTGGTGGGCCTCCGAAGATCTCTCCCGCCCATGACCGCAGCGGACGGCCACGCTGCCACCAGCAACACGCCGCAGTCGTCGGAGGCGCTGAGGAATGCAGAGTGCGTGCTAGGAGTCGCCCATTGCCTTGAACTCCGCTGCCGCGAACGACGCCTGGAAGAGCGCCATTATGGTGTAGGGCCGTGAAGCTGCGCAAAGGTCTTGCGATGCGCCGCGCGCCGCTGCATCAGTTCCAAAAGGAATTATGTGGGCACGCCGAGGTGCGCGGGAAAGCTGCCGCGAATCCGTAGCTACGAAGTTCACGACAGCCCAGTGATGAGAGCAAGAGCTGCCGCGCGCTGGGGCTTGCGCGCGAGCGGCTAGGGGCTGCGCGAATACGTGAGCGCAAGATGGTTTCCGTCCAGCGAGGAAGCCGGGCGAGCGACGGGAGGACATTACTGCGCCTCTGCTAGACAGCGGCGCAACGAGGACTGCTGGTAGTTGGAGATGCCTGCAGGGACCGCCGCACCGTGCTGAAATTGGAAACACTATAGAAGACGGGCACGTTGGTGACCGCCGCTTCAGGCGGCGCGATGAAAAGCGCCTGCCTGCCTGCAGCATGGAGCCGACGGCCCACGAGAGAGATGCGGGGTTAACTGCTTCCTTCGGCTGTTCGAGCGAAACTGTTTGATCTCTCAAAACGGTGAGTGCAAGAGCAAAACCTTCTCTCTCCCCGCAGGGAGAGAGAAAAAAGAGCGAGGAGTCAATTTGTATTTTTGGTGGACTGCGGTGGCTGCGTTTTTATGGAGGCAAAACGCTAAGGCGCCCGTGTGCTGTGCGATGTCAGTGCGCGTTAAAGATCCCCAGGCGGTCGAAATGATTCCGGAGCCCTCCACTACGGCCCCTCTCCCTTTCTTCTTTCACTCCCTCCTTTATCCCTTCCCTTACGGCGCTGTTCAGGTGTCCAACAATATATGAGACATACTGCGCCATTTCCTTTGCCCCAAAACCAATTATTATTTTTTGTTGAAAAGCATTGGCCCCAAAAATGTTGTACCCAGTTACCTTTCTGGGACCAAAACGCTATGATTCTTTTTTGTTTCTGCTTAACACTCCCCGCAGCTTGTGGCGTGAGGGAAAGAGAAAAGAGAGCGAGGAGTCTTATTTTTTGTTAAAAACCATTGGCCCCAAAAAAGTTGTACCCAGTTACCTTTCTCGAACCAAAATGCGTTTTTGTTTCTGCTTAACACCCTCGAAAAAACATTTCTCGACCCTTAGTGGGAGCACTGCCCTTTTGCTTGTGTTTCTATGTCCTGCCTTTACGGTCTGTAAATGTTGCACTGGGAATGGGACATTCCATCCTTTCTGGGCGCACATGGGGAGGTACGTTGCTTGCTGGGACGTATGCGTATGGCCCGAGACTTCACCTTGGCTAATGCGGCAAGAGGAAACCAGCATAAACCTGGCAGAACCGCCATCACAGGCCAGCTTTGGGAGTCTTAAATCTCTCAGGGAGCACAATTATTAGCTCTGCGGCTGAAATGCCTCCCAGTGTCATTTTGCGTTTGATGAGAGCATTGCAGTGATTGAAATGCGCGCCATTTCGCTTGCAACTACATACGTTGGCCACGTTGGCGCTGCAGGCGCTCGTTTTGTGCCGAGCGGAACGCAGCGACAAAATTACAAATGTGAGAGATGTAGCAAAGCGGCAAGCCTGCGTGTGGCTTTAGGGGGGACGTAAACAAAACTCTTATCCCTCCTCTGTACTTGGGGGAGGCCCTTCCTGATGTGTTTATAGTTTATTTTCGCCTTTATTGGACCGTAATGGAAGCAATTCGAACCCCCAAAGTAAGTATGCTCCGCCACCCGTATGTTGACATGACTAACCTTTCCCATTCCGTGCAATCTGGTACCGAGCCAGTAAAACTTCATAGCAACTGCGATGCCGCCTCTGCGGGCTGCTATCACCTCGTCTCATGGGCACTTGAACGAGCATATTTTAATTATTCACACCTGCACATCTGGACCTGTAGTCAGTTTCAATATTCTGGTGCCATGCTGTTGACAGGCCGCCGGCGTTAACTGCTGGTACACGCCTGGTTTCTATGGGAAAAGCAGGGGAGCTTATCCACGGAACACATAGTTGCTGCAACGGTGTAATGTTGCATTTCTCGTGTTAATCGCCGTTGTTCGGCTGCTTTACGTCTTCTTTCCTGACAGGTCGAAAATGTTCGCATGCTGGATCGATTCAACAACCGTAAATCTTCAACCGGGTCCCTTTACTTGACTACGACTCACCTCATTTTTTTCGACCCAGATCGCAAGAAAGAAACATGGGTAATATTTTGCGGTCCGCTTGCGTTGCTGCATGCACTTACCTGCGAAACAAAGTTTGTGGCAGACACTGTAATTACCTATGTTTGTCGCAGATTCTTCACATGCACATTGCATCGATAGCGAAGCTTCCTATTTCGGCAAACGGCACGCCGCTCCAAATCCGGTGCAAAAACTTCCTCTGTGTAACCTTTTTGATTCCTAAGGAGAGGGACTGCCATGACATCTTTATCTCTCTGCAGCAACTTTCCCAGCCCTGTGAGTACAGACATTCATGGCACTTTAACAACACTTTGCTTAGCCAGTTGTGCATGGTGTTGAGAGACACTGGTTGTGCATCTCTTGAAATTTTTATTGGACTTTTTCAGTACACATAAATGACCTGTACTGCTTCCATTATACTGCATCAAATGAAGACCTCACAAAGCCATCGGGTTGGAACAAGTTTGACTTTCAAGCTGAATATGTGCGAATGGGTGTCCCAAACACTTATTGGTCTGAAACAAACATAAATCAAGATTATGAGGTATGCTTCTTCAGTATGTAGCTCTGTGGCAATGTTAGGTGTTTATGGTTATTAAATTAGATGTAGTTTTTGCATATTGTGGATAATTTCACTTAGTTGCTTCATGGGTAATAAGACTGGGAAAGTATCCTTATGCAAACTCAGAAATGTGGGGTGTACTGGATAGGGTTCGCAGTGCAGAGCACATATCACAGTGACGCGAACAAAAAATGGGTGTGTGGGTAATGTTGTTAGGTTTGAAGGGGTATAGACATTTACGTTCAGATTTCATTTTGTTACCATTACTGTATATGGGGTTGAGGGGGTATAGACATTTAGGTTCAGATTTCATTGTGTTAGCATTACTTTATATGGGTTCACCTGTTATGAACAACTGTGGAAAATCTGCCATACTTGTAGTGGTATGGAACACGCAGTGTGACATACAATGAATGCAAAAACATTAAAGTGGACGGTTGGTTATTGTGATGAGCTTGTTACACAAAAGCTTGCTCGTCATGGCTTATAGAGTGGTAGGATGTGAACAATGGGTTGTCTTTGTTTCTTGAAAGAATGCAATCTACATCTTTGTAAGATGTGTCATTGCTTAATTCAGACGTCACATTGCAGTCCTTTATTTGTCAAAATTGAATGGGAAAGTACTCAGTAGGCAAAATTATTGCATATCTTGGGCATTGTGCAATGTGTTGCATTGCAATTAGCTATGACATTTTAGCGTTTTAGTGCACAAAAGGAAAGCTGAAATTTTGGTGCCATCACATCTATAGCATGTCGCATCCCCCTACGCTGTAGGGGCTTTAAATAGCCATACAAAATTGTATGGGGAAGGCATTATGCATGGAGAGCATAGGCATGCGCAGAGGGGTGGCACGGAGCACAGTGGCCCCCCTAAAAGACCACGGGGAAATGGGATGCAGGCTTTGCGCCATATTGTTCCTAGGCACCCGGAAGACATAAACAAGCACTACAATACACTTTGCCTCCCCCCTTATAGAAAGACGTGTGCATGCTTATGGTGAAGGGCATAGCATATTTTTATTATTTTTTTTAATGCTACAAGTATACCAGAAGCACAGATTTTATTCACTGTCAGGCATTGTTAAAATAAATATAGAAAGGCATTAAAGTTCAGTTTTTATAGCTGTAAATGACAAGCAAATATGTTGAGAGACCCATTCTATGTAAGGGTAAGCGAAGATGTTGTAACTTCTTTGGCTTAGCTATCAATTTTTATGTAATCTTTGCTGCAGAAAAGTTTGTGATCATTGCTGATTAGTAATAAGATGGAAAAAATACCCTCCTGCATGTAAGGTGCAGAAGTTCTAAACTGCTGTATCAAGTGCTGAACAGGATTTTATTGGCGAGCGCAAGATGTCAATGGCATTTATATTTCACTAAGGAGGAGAATGATTGTTTCTATCTATTAATGGTATTAATATCTATTAATTTTAATTAGCCGCCGCGGTGGCTGAGTGGTTATGGCGCTCGGCTGCCGGCCCTAAAGACGCGGGTTCGATCCCGGCCGCGGCGGTCGAATTTCGATGGAGGCGGAATTCTAGAGGCCCGTGTGCTGTGCGATGTCAGTGCACGTGAAAGAACCCCAGGTGGTCGAAATTTCCGGAGTCCTTCACTACGGCGTCCCTCATAGCCTGAGTCGCTTTGGGACGTTAAACCCCCATAATCCATAAACCTATTAATTTTAATTACTTAAATTTAATAAAATGCAGGGGTCTTTATGGGAATTTTCACGGGACATTTAACTTGTTTTGTGTATTTCTATTTTTTATTGATTATTTTGTCAACAGGGTTTAGCTTTCTACCTCTCTCTGAAGAGTTGAAGAAAATGTAAATAAACTCCTGGTGGTGTTTTCCAGATTTGTGACACATACCCTAGGCACCTCTATGTCCCTTCTATGGCCAGTACGGCAATACTCGTTGGCAGCAGTCAGTTTCGCAGCAAAGGAAGGCTGCCTGTCCTTTCTTATCTGAATAAAAACATGGTAAGTTCCAGCGCAGGGAGCCCAGCACGGGCCATGCAGGTGTCTTTTCGAAGTGTTCATTTTGAAGTTTGCTTAAACATCATTTGAACCGTGCTTAGGCTTAGGGTTGCCGTACTTGCCCTTATTGGTGTGTGTTTGTGAATTTGGGCGCTAAAGTTATTGTCATAACTGTTGTCACTCAGGTTTCAGTGGCGTGTGGCGCAGTCTGATTGAGGTGCAAAGGCAGCAATATGTATGGTTTATGGGGTTGGTTCCAGAGGGTATAGTTTGATGTTTAAAAAGATTGTAGCTAGCAAATAAAGAAGACACCTGTGAAAGATAACATCTGTAATTTCTTTAATTGCTTATTTGTTTGCCCAGTTGGGCTTAGTATTGGTGTAGTTCGAGGTGTGTCTTGAAATAAATGCTTGTCTTGGTCTGTCATGTAGTTTGCTTTATTCTTGTCTTCGCCATTGGATACTTCATCAGCAGAGGGCTGTGCTTTCATTAAAGATTTGTTGGGTATAGAAATAAATGTCATGTGAAACAGTATGCATTATTTGGGACAACAGTGTGTATGTTCATATCAGAAACCACACTGTTCGTTTTGGAACACTGAGTGATTGCAGTGCTTGTGTTTTAAGTGCACTCACATGTTTTTCAGGCAGCAATATGTCGATGCAGTCAGCCTCTGTCAGGATTCTCGGCACGATGTGTTGAGGATGAACAACTCTTGAACTGTATCCTCAAGTCGAATCCTACCTCAAAATTTATGTATGTGGTGGACACAAGGCCTCGGGTAAGAGTCACGCCAACCTCTTCAAACCTTGTGAATGACTGTTGCATTTGCAGATTCATTAGAGCAGGGGTTCTGAAACTGGGCTTCATGAGACCCTTCAGTTCCTTGGAGCATTTTTGGGTTCCTCAAGCACCTCAATCTATTCATACCTTAACCCCGCCCTTTTTATTTTCCAGCTTATCACACTATAATTGTTATAGCAGACTGTTTTGATATGCTGCCAGTCATTGTTATTTGAATTTCTTTATCTTGCACGTGGTATCAGGCAGCAAGGGATAGAAGCCAAGAAATGCAGGGTTCCTCAGCATCTTTTCAAAGCTGTATGGTTTCCCTGAGGCTACAAAAATTGTTTGCTTTTCGCTTAAACAATACTGTAAATACCCACATATAGTACGGACCTGCATATAACACGAGGTGTAGCTTTGGGGTAGCAAAAACGAAAAAAGTTTTCATTGGCACATAGTGAGAGTGGGGAAAGCTCACCAAAAGCATTTATTTTCACAGCATTTCAATTTTTGTGGTCATTGTCGTCGGGTTCACTGTTCGAGAGTTTCTTGTGAGAGATACCTTGCCACAGAAATTAGTCTTCAGTACCATGGACTGCGTTTCATATCCTGAATTTCTTGCAAGCACGACCAACGAGCTTCTCGAGAATGCTGGCCCAAATGTGCATGATCCAACTATAGAGCGTGGCTGGAAAGGTCGTTTCAGCTGTCCAGCGACAGTAACTGCAGGCTCTCCCTACCTCATCCTGTCGATGTAGCTGCGCTTGACATGGTACCGATGCTTTCGGCAGCTGCCACTGTTGTATAACATGTCATCTCGCAGCACTGCAGTCTCTCATATGCCAAGGTATTTGGGTGGGATTGTTCGTGAAGGGCTCTTTAATGTTTTTTTTCCCCCGACCTGTGACAGGTGATTAACACTCTAGCTTTTTGAGCCGTGATTAGCTTAGGTATGTTTCTAACACGTGAAATAGGCTGCATTGCAGGGAAAAAATTTTATGCCTAAAATGCACATTTTAGCACCTGAAGGTCCAATTTCTGCTTACTGTCCTGTGTAGTTCAATAGCTTGAGAGGAGCTGCACTGCAGAATGCCAGTTAGCTGTGCATTTCCTTGCATACCTCGATATTTCATGTGTTCTCACAGTTCTCCACTTGTGTTTTCTTTGTGCAGATCAATGCAATGGCTAATAAAGCCGCTGGCAAGGGCTACGAGAATGAAAACTTCTATGAGAACATCAAGTTTCAGTTTTTTGGCATTGAAAACATACACGTGATGCGCAATAGCCTGCAGAAGCTCATCGACAGTGAGTGGCTGCATTTTCTTGCTGTTGATTTTGAATAGGAATTATGCGTTACTTATGATATGCGAGTTTCAAACTCAGTGGGGATCAGCCATTACCACACAGTGCTTTTCAGTGACCATCGAACTCGATGGGAACTCAGTGGAGGTTCACGGATGGCCGGTGGAATCTCATTGGCCACTGAGGACAACCTTGTGCTCACAATGCATTGAAAAAAAAAAACAAGACATAAAAGCTTGAAATGAACAAAAATTAATTTTTGATTTAATGATAAAATTTTAGACTACATTACCCAGCCCATGAATAAATTTTTATTCAGTAGTCAAAGTGACAGCTCCATAGAATGCCTGTTGGTCAGGTGTAAGCAAACTGATGCTGCTCTAATTGTGAGGTCTTGGTTTGAAAACCAAGACCTCACTTCTTGGTCTTGGTTTGAAAACCAAGACCAAGAAGTGCCCCATAACAAATGTTGTAATGATAGTAGCTGTGAATGCGACAAAAGCGGTCACTGATATGTAGCAGCTTCGCCGTCGAGAAATAAATGCTTCCCAAGCGAAGGTTGTATCGTTGCCAACTAGAGTGTTTCAAGCTTTTTCCAGACAAACTTTCAATTAAAACTAGCACTTAGTCCAATATTTTGTTTGTTTTAGTCTGCAGTCACCTCTTTCGTTTCACTTCTTCAAACTGCCTGCTATCCTATATTTCCGCCACCCCAGCTCAGGTGCCGCCGATTAGTGATGGCAGATGCCGGGGTGAGCAAACATCCTTTACCTTCCTTTTGTTATTTTAAATAAATAATCACTATATATATTAGTCTGCTTCACTTGGGATTTTTACTCAGTGTTGCTGCCACTAGCGCCATCTGTTGGATTGCGTGCTCACTGCTTAACGATGATTGAAATTAGCCATGCGCCAGTAGTGCACTTGGATGGCCATTGACTCAGTGGGCATTGAGAGTGCCCGTGTGACAGGGGTATTAACTTTGTTGTGTTGCTGCTTGCTTACTGCAACACCATCAGTTTGACTAGCAAGTTGCATCAGGTAGTGGCACTAAAGAAATACAAAATAAAATTTATTGCAAGCATACCTTGTTTTCAATTATCACTGGGAAAAAATGCTCTTATTAGTGGTCGTGAAGAAACAGTGACCAGCACAGAAATAAGGACTGTTAACTCGCGTGGAATAGGTTCTTGTCAGCATAGTGGTTCAGCATTCATAGGATCTTGACTGTCATTAAGGTCTTCTCATTCATTTGCCAAACATTCCTTCTAAAGTCATGTTCATCTATATTTGGAGCTTTTCTGGACACACAAAACTCTCCTGCACATTTTTATTTGTTAGTGAGTGATTTTTTACATTGACAATCTATTGCATGCTGGCCTCAGTTTTCTTTTTTGGTTGAAGTGAATTTTTGAAGAGCAGTTTGGTTATAAAAATTCAGACGCCTGCTTTTCAGAACATGCTTGGTTATTCGTAGTTTTTCATGGCACTGCGACGTGCCTCATAGAGCTAATATATAAGAGCACATGAAAGTTCACATGCATTACAGCAAGTAGTATCCAATCTGAACGAGCTCCAAAGCATGCTGGGTACCCTAACTTCCAGATTGTTCGGCGAGATGCACATCAATGGTGCTCTGCTTGAAATGCAGCATTTCCAAGCATGAAGGGGATCATTGTGGCCAAAATTCGGTCAAAAAATTGGGCAAACTGGGCTTTTTTCGTTTTCACGATCCTGAGGCCTTTCTGCAGCTGTCAATGAATTTTTGTTGAAAAACTCCGCCTAATTAATGCTAAATAGCATTCCAAAGATGTAAGTTCATGCGTGTGGCCCTTTAAACTGAGGTCAAATCGCTCCAAACTTTTATCACTCGCAGTTGAGAAATATGCGCTCTGCCGGCACCATTTTGGTTTCGTTTGAAAGGTTGTGATTCAGGCTATTTCCATATTTTGGTTGGCAACCATGAGCAAGTCCTCGAAGTAATAATCAAAGGAACAAAAGTGTGTGAAACACGTGCTGCTATTGGTCTCCCAAAGCACTTGACCAAAATGGCGACTTTTGGTTGGCTGGCAACGTCGCCCGCTTGCAGCTTGATGGCATTTTGAATTGGTTGCACGATTAGTCTGTCACGGCCATACAGTTTCTTAACTTCGTCCACAAAGGACGCCTGAGGCGTGCCAGGAAATCGAGGCTTCGGATTGATGTCTGGTGGCCTGTGCTTTGTGATGGCGTAGTTATCCAGTCATGAACGCAGTTGATTTGAGATGTAAAGCATCTGAAGGCTGCAGTAAGTGCACTGCAACGAATTGGTCGCAGTAAAGAATGCGTAGCAGGTGCAGTGGCTGTGCTTCTGTTTGGTAAAATCCACAGATGTAATCTGCTTTCACTGCATTGATCACTTCACGTGAAGCAGCGCATGAGCTTACCCACCTGTGTTGTTTCTGGCTGTAGGATCGAGAACTTCGTACATGCACCCGTGAGAGTCTAACAAAGGTAAAAACAGCGCTAAATTTGACACAAACCACACAGAAAGACAGACAGGACGGGTGCTGACTCCAACAATGTTTTTGAAAGCCACATGTTGCATATATATTGAAGCGGGAAGACGACGATGAGACTGAGCGAGTGAATGGGTGGACGAAGACGACAACGAAGTTCTGACTGTGTTCTGAGTGCCGCTCATAGCTGTTCCTTCGCTAGCGTACATAGCTGTAAATATATTCTTTCCCGCAACAATATATAGCCTGAAGAAGGTGAACACATGCGCACACACACACAGAAACACACACACACACAGAAAAACTATTCATTATCGCGTATTTTTTAGTAATCTGTGTTCACTTGCTCGCAGGGAGATAGAAGTGGTATGCAACATATGCAACATGTGGCTTTCAATAAACACAGAGTCAGTGCCCGTCCTCTCCGTCTTTCCGTGTGGTTTGCGTCAAATTTAGAGCTGTTTTTACCTTTGTTAGACAATGTTCCACCAGCTAGCCAAGCAAGAGGTACTGTTTCCCTTGAGAGACTAGTGGTGATCAAACTTTACATTGTTTATGTCGTAAATAATTACGGCTGCATTTTTTAAAACAGCGCAAATGTTTGCACGTCCGCTTTTTGTCCCTGCATATTCAGCAATCGTGTAATTTCAGTGCTGAGTGGATTTATGAGCTGCTCTGGATGATAAGCACAAGTTACTAATTTCAATTTGGGTCAGAAAACGTTGAAAAAGTGCTTTGGCGCGCAAACAGGTACCAGACAGCGGAAGAAAACACCATCAAAGAACATTGTTTCTCCCATTGTCTCATCCCCGTTTGACACGTCAAAGCACTCTTTCAGTATGGATCACCAACTGGCCTGCAACACAACCTTGCTGCTAAGCAGAGAGGTTGCATGCGTTGGCATGACACAGCTGTGACTAACCTGTGGTATGGTAGGCTTCCACTCCCTGATTCATGTTTTTCTTCACAGAATTTGTAAGCACAGTGCCAAGACATGGTGAGAGCCAGCAAGGTCATACAAACAGGTTTCTCTTAGTAGAGTGAGGGTGAGGGTGAGGGTAGTTCTTCATGGCACGAATCGCAGCCTATGCATGAACATGGGGCGTGAACCCGTAATAGCAGACGGCATCAGCGTAATGTTTTTTTTTTTTTTTTGTGCCAAAACGGAGCTCCTAAAACATGCTATTTTAAGTGCTAACAATTTTCTGAAAGAAGATTTGCTCTGGAAAGTGTGTCTGTTAATTAACTCTTTCCTTACAGCGAAAAAATGATGGATTTTGAATGCTTTAAAATACAAAGTATTATAAAAAATTATTATATACATTGTTAATAAAATTATAAAAATCATAAAATATTATTATGAAATAGAAGTTCTAAATGCACTGCGCATTGTAATATATAAAACTGTAGCTTATTGATTATACTTCTGACCTATAAACAACGCCACAATTGTGTATGCAAAACTTTTTGAAAATTTGTTGGTTAAATTTACTGGTACCACCTAAAAAGAATACAAGCAAAACAAAAATGAGCCGCTCCACTGAGCCAGAAATTGGTTACAAAAATATTACAATACACAAAGCATTGCACATGTTCTTAGCTACCATTGTTGTGACCTTTAGCTGTGCACATAACATACGCTGCATTTTCCATGGCCTTTCAAGTTAGGCAGCACGACTGCTGGTCCGCTCGAGAGAGCAGTCACTTGAGGACATGAAGTGGAGGCAGGCGTGGGATGGGCTGCACATTACACTTGTTCTGAGTTCGGGTCTTCTTCTTTTCTTTAATAGCAGAGCTTGCAGTTCCTACTTTTCTCATTTCTTTTTCGGTTCGTAGTGAATGGTTTAGGGGTGAAAAGAGGGCATGGCCTTCCTGACATCATAATCAAAAATATTCTGCCGATGTGGTAAAATGCCTTGGCAGTATGTTGCAAAGACCCTAGAGCACCAAATAAAACCACTCTCACCATTTACAAATCAAGCGTGCTGCATAAAATACAACATGAACGGCAAAACAAAACGCGCAAGCATGCGGTGATCTCTCGGGCCTTAGAGACGAAGTTTAGAAATTGAAACTGAAATCCAACAGTTCAACATAGTTGTCGAACTCACCATGGCTGCTCTAAATAGTAAAAGGGCTCAGTGTAGCTTTCTGCCTTCCAAGAGGGCGCGATGTAGCAGATGCCATCATCAGCGACTGGCAAACTACGTCCGGTCAGTTTCATTTTTCATGTTGCCCCCTCGCGTTAAAAAAAAGCAAAAAAAACAAAACAAAACTGGAACCAAAGAGATGGTGCTATAGGAGGAAACCAGATGGCACAGCTTGTCTGGGAGCACTAACTTCAATTTTTGGTGGCAGGTTGAAAACATTGGTCATATAATGACCAATGGCCTATGGCGTGGGAAACGGGGCGTGGCCTTCCTTGACATCACATCGTCATAATCAGAAACCTGTTGGCAGATTTGGTAAATTATCTTGGCAGTATGTTCCAAAAACCCTAACGCTCCAAATAAAACCACTGTCATCATTTACAAATTGAGAGGACTGCATAAAATACAACCTGAATAGTAAAACGAAACACATGCGAGCACATGGTGCTGTCCCAGGCAGGCCTCTGAGACGAAATCTCGCAATCGAAACGGAAATCCGACTGTTCCACATGGTTGCCTAGCTCATCACTGCTGCTTAAAAAAAAAATCAGCATAAGAACCGACAAAAGTGCTCAGTGTAGCCTTTCACCTTTGTGGAGCGTGCGGTGAAATCAACGTTTTGATCGGCGACCGGCGAACTACGTCCGGTCAGTTTCATTTTTTACGTCGCTTTCAAGCACTAGGCTTACGCAACACGTTCGAGGCAATTCCGAGTGCTCAGATATTAAACTGAATGTGTATTTATTTAAGGGGCGTACTGGTCTTAGACTTATTTACCTTCATTTGTAATTTTAATGAAACTGTATTACCTTGCTCAACCCGCCGCGGTGGCTCTGTGGTTAGGGCGCTCGACTACTGACCCGGAGTTCCCGGGTTCGAACCCGACCGCGGCGGCTGCGTTTTTATGGAGGAAAAATGCTAAGGCGCCCGTGTGCTGTGTGATGTTAGTGCACATTAAAGATCCCCAGGTGGTCGAAATTATGCCGGAGCCCTCCACTACCGCACCTCTTCTTCCTTTCTTCTTTCACTCCCTCCTTTATTCCTTCCCTTACGGGCAGTTCAGGTGTCCAAAGATATATGAGACAGATACTGCGCCATTTCCTTTCCCCCAAAACCAATTATTATTATTATTATTATTACCTTGCTCAGTTTTATTATACTTATTTCAAATATATTACCTTCCCCATAAATTAGTTCCCAAGATAGTTAGGTTTAATTAGTCATTCATTACTACCTTGGTACCAAAGAAAGGCTCAATGAAAAGATGTTTCATCCGTGGCTACATATAGTATGATGAGTAAAGAGTACAATTTTCAAGGCCGTTTTTCTATTTTACCCTCATTAGTAATGTTACAGCGCTTGAAATAGCAACATTCAAGGCATGAATGTCATACATTGATAAACTTTTGCAAAATTATAAATTTTTGAAGCATGGTTGAACAATCGTTCTTTGATTATTGCACACACACACACACACACTATGCCTTCAGTTTCTTTTAGCAAACAATGTGACATCTGTATCTGTCCTAGATGTTGAGATATTGACATGCTAAGACAACCAGGTGTCCAAAATCTTAATGAGGTTAATGTTTTGCTCCTGCACATATTCTGCCTATATAATGATCTGAATTTAATATTATGGTCAAAATACCAATTTCGTGATGGAAAAACTTGGTAGAGTTCTTTAGATTCTAGAAATGCCATTTTTAGAAAATCACTTTTTGGGTCATTTTTTTTGGTCCCAAAGACCAGTGTCCCCGCTTCAGTTTTATGAATGATTACCTGGTTTTGTGTTCCCAGCACTGTTCCCAACACTGTGATGTGATGAAGGGCAGAACTGTTATTTCTGTTTTACTCTCACGTTTTTTTTTTTTTTTTTCACTTAAAGCTCACTGTTGCTCTACACTCATTTTCAAAAGTTTGTGGAAGACAAAAGTTTATAGAACATGAATTTTAGTTCATCGCATGCTGCCTGGTGGAATAGATGAATGTGCTGATAGTGTCACATTCCGTGGACTACGAAATAATTTCGTTTCGTGTCAGATGCTCACACCTTTTTCTGATATATGGTCATCAAAAGGCAGGGAAAGATGCATTTTAGCATTGCCAGCACATACTTGATGGCGGCAGCAGCATGGTTTACCTGTACCCTTCCCTGTCTCAGCGTGCGAAGCAAGTGAACCCACCATGGGGGCCTTTCTGGGAGGTCTGGAGGCCAGTGGTTGGCTGCGGCATGTCAGGGCGATCCTGGAGACTGCACACTTTGTTGCCCGGGCTGTTGAAGACGGTGTCAGTGTGCTGGTCCACTGCTCAGATGGCTGGGACCGCACAGCACAGACATGCTCCTTAGCAGGCCTCCTGCTGGACCCCTACTATCGCACTATTATGGGTTTTCAGGTGGGTTTTGAGTGCAAAACGAAGACCAATAGGCCGTACCACATGCACATAGTCATTGCAGGTGGCAAATGTTGATACTTCTTGCTGAATAAGAGCTGTAGCATTGGAATACGTGTACTTCTTGCACTTTTTATCTCCCAGTGTCCAGGGTGGTTTGTTTTTCTGGTGCTTTGCTGTAGTTGACTGTAACTTGAACAGTGGCAAATGCTCCTCGTTGGAGGCCGTCCAACCAATAAAGTCATCCTATTGCCACAACATCATGATCAAGTGCTTTGCACCTGCTAGCATGACATCACAGGTGGCCAGCAGGTGTGAGGTGATTGACAGTGACGCAATGACAATAGATCAACGCCATTGGGTGGCGGGCCTCCTTTGAGGAGCATTTGCCACTTTTTTCTTTAGCTGTGTTCAGTTTCGGTGCACTTGTTCTCGTCACTGTGCTTTGCATTGTGCATTGTTTTTTGGTACGCTTGCTGCTATAAATACAAGGTGGTTCAAAAGGCAAGGTAACAAGTCTTCTGTGAGAAAAGTTTTATATATATATATATATATATATATATATATATATATATATATATATATATATATATATATATATATATATATATATATATATATATATATATATATATATATATATATTTATATTTTAATAACTCTCACAACGTTACATCAGCAACAAAGGAGAGAGGACGCAAGGCAAAAAGCTGCGTTGTTGCAGCTTGAGAGCCACCTTGCGCCCTCTGCCGGGGGTGTATAGCCCAGCAGCTGATCACAACAACAGTGGAAGAGCGCACTCACAAACACAAAAGAAATACAGCCACAAAGTATCTACATCTGACATTTGCATGAAGTTACGCATCTAATATCATTGGATGTTATTTCACAAAAAACTACTCCACATTTCTATGTACAGGAAACATTTACGATCACCCGAGATACAGTGCAAGTAAAATGAAGGTACACGAAACTATATATATATTCTGATCACGAGCTATATACATTCAAACATGGGAATAAGTGTGACTAATTTACGCCTTGAAGTCTCTTCAAGTATTATGTTGTTCTTTTGCTGAATATTGAGGTAATGGGATAAACTAAATGCCAGTGACTGCTTACTGTATGTGCTGCGGCAGAAAGGTACGCACCATGACATTTTGTTCCGTGTATTGTAGGACGGAATCGAACGAGTCAGGTTGAGATTTGATAAAAGGAACTCATTATTAGTGGAAACAGCGTTTTTGTACATAGAGATTAACTTGAATGGGAATAACTCTGAGATTGTCATGATATTAAACCTTGCAAAGTAGGTACCCGTATGAGTACACCAGGTACATTAGCTATTAATCTAATTGCTCGTTTTTGAGCAATTAGAATTTTAATTTGATTTTGCTTGGTGGTTTTCCCCCAGTCCATGAGACAATAAGTTATATGTGGCAATATAAATGCATTTTAAATTAATATTTTCACTTTAGTGCGAAGTGTGTGCCTCTGGCGACATAGGATGCTGTTAATCCCGTTTATTGTCGTGCACATTTTCTCAATATGTTTATCCCAATTAAGAGACTTGGTCAAAACAACACCAAGACATTTCACAGTTGGCACGACCTCAATTTTTTTGTTTGCTAACCAAAGGTCGAGATTTGCACGCACCATTCTGTTTTTAGCTCGGAATAATATTGCTTTCGTCTTGGTAATGTTTACTTTTAGGAAATTCTTAAAAGACCATTGATGCAGGAATTCTAAGAACTGATTGCCGAGTGCTAGTAGTTCAGTTTCTGTATTACCTGAGGCAAGCATTGTGAGGTCGTCTGCATACGCTATTATGTGTACAGAAAGAGGAGCAGAAAATATATCATTAATGTAGATGTTAAATAATAGCGGCCCCAGAATGCTGCCTTGTGGTACACCAGAGAGGATAGGTTGCGAGTTTGATATTGCGTGATTAAGGGAGACCATTTGTTTACGATATTTCAAATATGACTGAATTAAAGATAAGCTCATTCCTCTAATGCCATAGTAATTGAGTTTATGTACCAGTAATTCATGATTAAGTAGGTCAAATGCTTTTGAAAAATCAACAAATATTCCGAGTACAAGGAGCTTTTCCTCAAACGCATTTACTATTATCTCTTTTTGCTTAATTAGTACCATTTCTGTGGACCTTTGTTTTCTGAAACCGAATTGACTGTCTGATAAGACTGAACGTTTAACTATAAAATTATGAATCCTCACGTAAATAATCTTTTCCAGACCTTTAGATAATATCGGAAGAATAGAAATAGGCCTGTAATTAGCCATATCCGACGTAGTACCGCCTTTGTGAATGACACCCACTTTTGCTACCTGCATTTCGTTTGGAAAGACACCAGATGCTAAAGCTAGGTTATAGATATGCATTAGCATTGGGGCTAGTATGTCAACTACAAACTTAAAGGGTTTGACTTGAAAGCCATCTTTATCTTCAGATCTGCTTTTTCTTATATTTCTAAATACTGTCATGATTTCGTCTTCATGTGTAGGATACATGAACAGGTGCTCCGGAATACATGGCGTGTTATACGCGTAACCCACAGTTGTGTCAGAGAGACAGCATAATGTTTTGGTTACGTTAACAAAGAAATTACACAGTTCCTCATCACTTATTGGTATACCATCTTTCATTATTGTCGTAACAGTTGTTTTTGAGGTGCGATTTAGTAATTTGTTCAGTTGGTCCCACTGGTTGTGAGCATTTCTTTTAGATCCCTTGGAAAATGCATTACTAAAATACCTTAACTTGGCAGTTCTTAGTTCTCGATTTAGCTGGTTGCAGTATTTTTTTATATTTCTCAAGCTTGGAAGGCTGCCGTGATTTCTTGAATTGCGCAAACATTTTCTCTTTGGTCTTTATTTTGCGTAGCAGTTCTTGCGTAACCCACGGCTTCTTAGGATTGCGTTTGCGCGGACGGACTTGCAGAAAACATTTATCATAGACAGTTTTTATATTGAACGAAAATGCATTATACGCCTCATTCACGTCTTTTAATGATAGCACATTATCTCAACTTGTTTCATATAGCATCGAACGAAAACGGTCAAGTGTGGTGATATTAATGCGTCGAAAATGTGGAGAGGGTGCTGCGGGAACCCGATAAGGGCTTTCAGCTTGGATGAAAGCAAAAACAGGGAGATGGTCACTTAAGTCGGACAGTACAGTGCCAGCTTTCTTTCCGTATTTTTCTGTGTTCGTGATTACAATATCAATGGAGGAAGATGTGGAGCACGTGATGCGTGTAGGTACTTCGATAAGATTGAAAAAGCCATAGGAATCTAGTAAGCTTATGAATTCTAGTTGTGGTGCTGAATCACATCGCGTATCAACATTCAAATTACCTGATAAATATAATACTTGCTGGTTTGCTGTTACAAAATCAAACAGGCTTTCGAGAACGTCTAGGCAGCCTCTCAAATTTCCATCAGGAAAACGGTATAGAACGGTGAAAAGGTTATTTCCACCTTCTACTGTCAGTATTTCAATATCTGGGGTAGAAACTGCGAGTAGTTTGTTTTCTACTACAGCTAGTGTGCTCAATATCTGTAACGACACTCCGCCACCTCAGCGCCCAGGTCTATTGAGAACAAGATGTGTATAGCTACTTAGAACTAAATAGTTTGCGTCATCTTGATACCAGGTCTCGCTAAACATAATTACATCAAAAGAAAATTTGAAAACAGAAAAAAGGGCTTCTATTTCATCAACTTTGTTGTTGATTGAATGGCAGTTCAAGTGAAAAAGTTTTACGTCATTTGTGCTGACTAGCTTGTTTAACTGTGCTGGAGTAAGCAGGTGATAGCAATCCATGATCAAGGACAACTTCTTAGGTCATCTTGGCCACATCACTGCTATTCGTTATCTTTAGCAGCGTGCTGTTTTCAGATTTCCGTGCATAGATATGGCCTCCACGCACTCAAACTTCCAGTTTGATTCGCGCATCTTATTGACAGCCAGCCCCAGCAAGCGCTTGCGATCTGGGCACAGGTGCTCGTTCACATACACTGAACTCGTTTCCTTAAACCCAAGGTCTGTACATGACAGCCGCACTTTTCGCGCCTTTTCAAGAAAAACGTCTCGCTTCTTTCGATGCACAAATTGGGCGACTATGTACTTCACTGTTTCGCTTCCATGAACGGCCACCCTATGACATTCGTCAATGTCGGAAGGCACAACACTTTCGCCCACTTTTTCGCCAAGTTTATCCAGGATATCAAGCAAGTTTTCATTTGTGCTCACGGGTATCCCTTTAATTTCTACATTTGCATTCAGCGAATACTGTTCACAATTTACCAGCCGTGCCTCACACAATTTGACCTGGGCAGCAAGAGAATCACAGTGATCTCTTAAAGTTGCATTTTCTTTACGCAATTCCTTATTTTCCTCGACTGTGCTCTTGAGGTCATCCTTCATCTCATCATATTTCTCACTGATGAATGACATACTGGCTTTTATTTCTCTGAGCTCGTTGGGGACGTCGCGTTCAAGTGATTCCCTGAAAGCCTTAAATTCAGCCCTGATTTCTTTCTTCATTTCTTCTAGTGCTAGCGCTAGTTCCTTGCTGATTTTGGACATGATAGTGGGAGGCAAGCTGCGACAAAGTCACAAGAGCAGCAGTTTACAAATGGCAGCAGCGGCGTGGCAGCTTGCAACCTGTAGAAATATATAAAGCAAAATGACCAACCTGCAGCAAAGCAAACAGTCGGGCTAGCCTCCGTGTCGGTCGGGCTGCTCACGCCATTGCCGCCATGTGAAGAGCGGTCCATGCCATTCCTGAGCTTTTGTAGCCGCAGCCCGCCGACGTCACCACGCCTGGTCCAATCGTCGGCGCACAGGTGTCTTCAGATATCTTCGGCGCACGATGCTCCGTGTCGGCTTCTTCCGGAAAGATATGGGCGGCTGTCTGTGCGCGCAAGGTGCCGGCCTAGCTGCAGCAAAGCAAACAGTCAGGCTAGCCTCTGTGTCGGTTGTGCTGCTCACGCCACTGCCGCCATGTGAAGAGCGGTCCACGCCGTCCATGAGCTTTTATAGTCGCAGCCCGCCGACGTCACCACGCCTGGTCCAATTCTCGGCGCACAGGTGTCTTCAGATATCTTCGGCGCACGATGCTTTGTGTCGGCATAAAAGAAATCGGGGCCCAGGTCTAGAAGCTACTTAAAAACTACCTCTTGAACTTCAGCATCGAAAATCGCTTGGTGCAAGATCCAGGCTGTATGGAAGGACTTCAATACAGTCCATTGGAAATGCCATACCAAATCACGTGTAACCGAGGTCATATGTGGTCGGGCGTTGTCGTGCAACAACACTACACCTTTCAAAGCCGTTCCCAGTCTTTTCCCCGAATCGCCTTCTGCAAACATTCCAACGTGGCTCAGTAACTGGCAGCATTCATGGTCTCTCCATTGGTAAAGAAATCAACCAGCAGTATACCTTGTATGTCCCAAAGGACTATGGTGATACTATCTTCGCGGATGCCATTGTTTTGGGCATCCTATGGGGGGGGGATGTCTCTGACATTGATCCTTTCTTTGTCTCAGGTGTCACATACTGTGTAGCAATACGATGCAGGAATGGGCACTCTCTGCGTGTACTGCATTAGTGCTTGAGAGGCAGCTCCATTTGCTTGGTTTTATCCTTGCCTGAGAGTTGCCATGGTAGCCAACGAAAACGCGTTGATTACAAAAAAAAAAAAAAATATAAGAAATGTTATACATGTTCTGTGCTACCATTCATGTTGTTTTCAGCTGCATGCATAATAAACTGCACTTTCTGTAGCCTTTCAAGTGAGGGAGTATGACTGTTGTGCCACTAGAGAAAGCGGTCGCATGAGGACATGAAGTGGAGGTATATGTGGGATGTGCTGCTGATTACACTTGTCCCGATTTCTATTCTTGTCTTTTTTTTTATAGCAGAGCTTGCAGTTTTACCTTTTCTATATTTTTTTTTTGGTGGGTAGCGAATCGGTTCTGAGGGTGAAAAGGGGGCATGGCCTTCCTTGACATCATAATAAAAATCTGCTGGTGCATTTGATAAAATGTCTTGACAGTATGTTGCGAGGACCCTAAAGCACCAAATAGAACTACTCTCAACATTTACAAATCAAGCACACTACATGAAACACAACGTGAATGGTGAAATGATACACGTGTGAGTGCGCGCTGATGTTCCAGGCGACTTGAGACGAAGTCTTGCTATCGAAACTGAAATCCAACCATTCCACATGGTTGTCTAACTCATTACTGCTGCTCTAAAAAAATCATAAAAACAAACAAAAGTGCTCAGTGTAGCCTTCCACCTTTGAGGAGCGCGTGGTGAAACGGACGCCATGATCGGTGACCGGCGGACTACGTCCGCTCAAGTGTCATTTTTAATGTCGCCTCCTCGAGTTAGAAAGTGAAAAACAAAACTGAAACCAAAGAGATGGTGTCATAGAAACAAACTAGATGATGCAGCTTGTCCAGGAGCGCAGTCTTGGATTTTTGGCGGCAGGTTCAAAACGTCGGTCATATATAACCGATGGCCTATGGCGCGGTAGAAAAAAAGTTAACTTCCCTCCTTTTTATTTATTGACAGCATCTCGATGCCCTGTAAGCATTTCATGCCTGAAAGTGCCGCATGCATCATACGTACAGCATGCAAAATTTGCAATTTCTGCAGGCTTTGATTGAAAAGGACTGGCTGGCCTTTGGGCACAAGTTCATGGACCGGTGCGGCCTGGTCCAGGGTGACCAGCGTGAAGTGGCGCCCGTGTTCACCCAGTTCGTGGACGCTGTCTGGCAGCTGATGCACCAGTTCCCCTCCTCGTTCCAGTTCAACGAACGCTTCCTGCTCACCATCCATGACCACGTCTACTCATGCCAGTTTGGGACCTTTGTCGGGAACTGCGAGAAAGACCGGCTTGACTTGAGGTCAGCGCCTGCAGCATCAAGGATACAACAGCTCTTTCATTCTGAACATTAAATGCTTTTAGCTTTTTGTTGTGGGCATATGGTAAGGCAGTGTGATTAGCATAATCCACAATGCCTAGTGAAAGCTTATTGTGCAGAAAGCACTCATGTAGTCCAAATTACAATATGTGTGCAGCTTGGTATCCGTGGCATAATAAAAAGTATTAAGATGCCCATAAGGATTCGTGAAAAAAATTTACTGATAATCTGGAGCTCACACTGCTACTGAAAAGCACACTTTTTTAAGTTGCTGTGGAGCATGTTTAATTTCTAAATCTTGTTGGTAATTAAAGTGTTTCTTGACCTTCGCACATTTTTTTTCCATGCATGATAACTGAGTGAACTAGTAGTTATCGACGTTACATCTTATGCAGCAGTTCTTCACTTTGCAGGCTGAGCTCCAGGACATACTCACTGTGGGGCTACCTGAGCAACCATGTCTCAGAGTACATCAACCCCTTGTACAGGACAGACAGAAGGGGAGCAGACACCTTGCATCCGTCACTGGCTCCACAGGCGATCAGGTTTGTGTTCATAAAAGTTATACCTATACCACGTGGACATGTCGGAGGTCTTGGGCAGATAATCTGTCAACTTTCTTTCTTTTTGAAATAAATGAATAAAAATAGACAGGCAGCAGCACCAAATGATTTCATTTGAGTAGTCAGTTGAGTTGATGGAGATGTGCCAAATTCTGCTTTAGAGACATTAGGCCATGAAAGGCCTTTTCCAGCATGCATTTCAAGGAGTGTGTTCATAATACAGCGGAGTCGACTCTCTCGTCGGCTACCGACACTCCCTGCCGCGGCGGTTCCGAGTGGCGGTGCCGCCGAGATCGGAACAGCGGCCCTTCCATCAACTATCAGCGTTCCCTTGAGCTCCGAGTGCACGGGTGAAAGTAAACAAAAAAAAAACTTGGGCGACGCCTATTAAGAGTAGAATGAGATTGCATTATCAAGCTGCCACCGCTTATCAGCAGCAGCAATCTGCGGCCACGTGTGGGGAGTGGGCTGGTGCCGGTTTGCTTTGCTGCTTATCAACAGCCACCATCGGCCGTGCGCGCGGGGTGGGGATGCCGGTTCTGCGCGTTGACATAGCAGCTGCTCAAGGCCAGCACCGAGAGCGATGCGACGGAGCCGCACAGCAAAATTGCAGCCACGCTATAGCATGCCCGATCTCTCGTGTGCCTTGCCTTTATTTATAGTGCGATGCTTTGGCTTCGATTTTAAGTCAACCCCCCACTTTGGATTTTCAAATTTTGAAAAATAGGCCGACTTACAATCGTGTAAATACCTGTTTGCATCAATGATGCACCTCATGCTTGCAGGTTCTGGAGGGGTATGTACAACCGATTTGAAAATGGAGTCCATCCACGTGAGCCCCTGAGCGACATCCTGGCTGCTACAAAGGATCACATCCTCAGCCTGGAAGACCACATCCAACACCTAGTCAAGGTGCTTTTTTGTGTGTGTGTGCGTGTGCGTGCGCGTGTGCGCGCGCGCGCGCATGGATGTCCTCTTCTCAGGACAAAGTGCGGCATTTAGAACGTACTGATGTCGGCACACTTGATGCTTTACTAGTATACTGCTCACAGTGCCAAATTGCAGAACACAAGAAAAAAAATCACGGGACAGTTAAAATTTAAGTGTTAGCTGCCTTGTTGATTGCGCAAATGAATGGAAACATATTAGAGTTGATATATTGGGGTGGATTCTGAAACCACTAAGCCATTAAAGTGGTGGCCTGGTGCTTAATGCATCCGCTTGTATTCGGAAGCTGCAGGGTGGAAGGTGTCGAGCTTGTATTTCGGATGTGCATATCTACCGGTGAGTGCCCGGCAGTGAGCTTGCAGGTGCCAATGCCAGCGGCACAAAACTGAGCAAAGAACTAAGAACAGGTGACAGTGTGGGCCACCACAATGGGGGCCTAAGGATTAGAGCACCTGCCTCATATATGGCAGCTGCCGGGTAGTAGGGGCTGAACTTGCAAGTGGCAGATGCATTTTAACCGATGGGTTGTGCGGACAGATCTGCCAATACCACATTTTAATGTGTTGCCATTAGAAGCTCCACCGTGAAGAGAAAGTGTCCCGTGTAGTGTTGTGCACACCACCTGCCGCAGATGGCAGATGACGAAGTGGAGATTGTGAAACCTCCTCTCCATTTGTAGAAGGGAGGAGTGAGATGCCAAAAGGTGGCTGCCATGGGAAGAACCCAAAAACAGAAATGACTTAAGAATGACTCAGTGTCATGGATCTCCCCGGAGAACACTCGGACCGAAAGAATGGACTAGGCGATAGGTGTACCCACACAAACGCACATTTAATATACCCTACGTGACACACACACTAGAACACAAAACTAACAAACACAAAACACAAAGACTATAAATACACAGGACCCGGGCACACTCCTACCAGCGTCTACTACTAGCGTTCTACTATTAGCGGTCGGCGTTCGTGCTCACGGTTGGTTCGGTGTGGCTGCGGCGTTGTATGGATCCCGTAGCCGGTGTCGAGGCGGCGTTCGGCGTGCTTGGGCTGGCGTGCTTGGGCTGGCGTCGCTATTGGCGTCGCTGGCTGCGTCGTATAAGCTCCCGGTCCAAGCGCCCGTGGAGGTGATGCCGGTGTTGTTGGCGTTGGGGGCACCACCCGGATGGATGGCAACAGCGCTGGAGATACCCCTGGCAGTAGCAGGTGGTCGCGTCCTCCGTTGACTCCCCGGAACGGGCTCAGGCACGGCAGGAAGTCCACGATGCGGAGTCGTAGAACGCAAGCTCACCGGAGCAGTAGCCGGCGTCGCTCTCTTCCAGCCAATGTGTCCCTGACCCGCCGGAGCCTCCGCTTCTCTGCTGTTCCCCCCCCGGGCCTCGCTCTCACTCTCCCTTTTATAGCCTCAGTGTTAGTCCACAATCATCTCCCTCTACCTCACCGAATGCTTCTTCTTCCTCTTCTTTATTCTTCGGTGAATTCGCATTGTCTTCTTCACACCTTTTTCCTTTAAAATTTCATTTAGGCTCCTTAATATATGTGACACTCAGCAAAAATGGAAATGACTTGGCAAGAATAGAAATTGTTGCAAAAATGACCTGCCAGGGTACAGTTAGCAGGTGGCAAAGTGGAGAGAGGAAAATCCGTGCCACGGGAAGAACCGAGGGGGTGACTGCTGTGGAATGTGGAGGGCCAATCAGCTTTTGGTGAATAATGCGCTGAGCTCTTCAGGCAAGTAGAAGACCTAATGCTAATGCATTGTTATTGCATAATTAAATGCTTCCTTAATTTTTTTAGTTAGATGAGTTAAGAAAGATAACACTGTAAAATGTCATGGACTGCATTGCTGGTAAACATAACCATTGTAAATCATGTTCTTATGTACTGTCTGCACCAGAAGTTTGCAGGATGTCGGATCCATAAAAAGTAGAATTGCCGTGCACACTGGACCATTTGAAAACTGGATGCCTCAGCTTAGGGTGCACACTATTAAGACTTTAAATGCTCAGTATTATTTTTATTTATTTTGCAATACTGTTGGTCGGTGAAGGCTGTTACAGGGTGGAGGTAGAAAACAAGCTTTTTCACAACAAAAAGTAAGGTTGTTAGAAAAAGAACAAAACAACAAACAACAATACAAACACGGGTGCAGAATTGCAACGTATAGAAAATGCATTTTAAATGATCTGGTTAATACCATTTTCGATTGACAACATGTGTGACTGTGGAACAGCAGCTGGTAGGTCATTCCACTGGGCTGTAGGTCCTGGGAAAAATAATTAGGCATAAGAATTAATGAGTAATTGTGAATCGTGCTATTTATAATCATGCCTTCTTCGTAAATTCCTTGAATCTGCTAAAGTTAGGTTATGTGTTGTATTGATATTGAAGGTGTTCCTTGATAATAAAACAAATTTCAGCCTAGCCGATTTCGAACGGTGTGCTAAAGAAGACAACTCCAGTGAACTGAGCATTTGTGTGGCCGAATCTTTGCGTGAATATTTTGATAAGATAAATCTGGCTGCTCTGTGTTGCACTGCCTTGAGTCTTCGAATTAGCCCAGCTCGGAAGGGGTCCCAGACACAGTGGCATACTTAAATGGTAGGTCTCATGTATGTTAAATAAGCTATAAGTTTTGCAGATTGAGAGGCGAGTAGTGGCGCTTTCATTATTGGTGCCTGGTGTAGCCTCAATAGGCCTCTTGCACTGCCTAGGAAGAGCCGTGAAAATGGTGCTAAAAAGCGCCCTCTATGCGTCTGCTTGGTAGTACAAATCCCTCGCGTCTGCTTCCGAATGTGTGCAACTGGTATGGACCCACAACATGCATTTTTATTACAGTATGGATTACTACAAATTTATGGTGCTGAAAATGTCTTCATGGTTGGCACACTATGAAAATGCAAGAAATTACCCAAGGCCAGGTAAATAGAAATTGATGGTATACTAGTTACAGATGCGCTCGCTATCACAAATTCGTTCAATCACTTTTCAGTCTGTTTTTACTGCCAAGCCTGCCACAAGCGCTATCACAAATGAGCCAGGTTCGCTGATGCTGGATATTGTGATTACAGAGCCTGGTATTGTTAACTTACCTTTACAAATCGATCTCAAAAAGTCCCCTGATCCAGGCAACATCTCAAGTATATTCCTCAAACAATACACAGAGCAGTTGGCCCCGTTTTTGTACATAATTTTTTACACTTTCCCATTAAAGAGTTGCCTCCCCATTTGATTGGCTATGTGCAAAGGTTATTCCTGTTCGCAAAAGTGGCAGCAGACTGTCCGTAGACATGTATAGACCCATTTCATTAACTATCTGCTACTGCAGGCTGATTGAACATATCAACAACAAATCCATCACGGTGTATTTAGAAGAAAATGGGTTGATTTATAGCAGACAACATGGCTACAGAAAAGGTCTGTCAACTACCCAGCTACTGGAAATAATGAACGATTTTGCACAGGTCATCGACTCCCAGCTTCAAGCAGCTGCTGTACAGATGGATTTTAGAAAAGCATTTGATCATGTCGCATATTCCAAATTAATCGACTAGCTCCGTACTATCAGCATCAACGCTGAAGTAGTAGCAGGGATAGGTCTTTTACCTCACAAGCCGGCACATGTACTACGTTGAAGTGAACCATGCAAAATCACAATGGCTAAAGATTTTCACTGGGGTCCCACAGGGATCTGCCCTCGGACTGATACTTTTCCTAATATACATCAGTGATATTCATGCCTGCGCTGAACCAGGAGTAACTGTAATGCTCTTCTCAGACGACTGCATGCTTTGCACTATTGTATGTTCACGGGACGATCAACTAAAATTAAACGCTTCCTTAAATAATTGCCAGATGCTGCAAATAATGGGGAATGGTAATTAATATTGCGGCGAACATTTGCAGTGTTTGTTCATTCTTCAAATCTGCCGCCACACAAATTTATCGCTTTGTTTGCGACGCAAGACGCAACTAGATTTATCTTGATTGATCGCAACCTGGCAGCTCTGATTCTATGTTGTTCCGAAATGTTCTAGTAACTTTGCACGCTTTACCTCGAAAGTTTGCTATCAGCTTTAAATTGAGCACGGTCGACAGCGGCGGGCATACTGTTTGACGACCGCCAAGCACGCTTGTCGCTTCGCCGCCGCCGAGTGATTCAGTTCATTTTGGGTGCAAGTCAGCCCAATAAACAGTTTTCTTTTAGAAGACCTTTTGTCCGTCTTCATCGCTGCTTCGACTGCCGTCACCACTACGTGACATCTGGTGGGGGTGCTGGGTAGCCTTCCATGTTCCGGACGCCCCCTTCAAGTCGTGAAGCCAGCCCTCAGCGCTTCGCCCCCCGAGGACGAGCCAGCAGCTCAGCGAGCCAGCCGCCGTCTCCAGGGAGAGGACAGCGAAAAGATGCTGCTACAAGCACCGCAACCTCGCCGAAGATGTCGGCACCGATCATACTGCAGCAGCCGCGGGTGCCGCCAACTTTCAATGGATCCCTAGGCGAGGACCCTGAAGAATGGTTGGACCAATTTGAGCGCGTGGCGTCATTCAACAAGTGGGATGATGCGGCAAAAATTAGACACGTGTTTTTCTCATTGGAGGGCTCTGCATGCACATGGTACGAAAACTACGAGTTGTCCCTTACGACATGGGAGCTATTCAAGAGAGAACTATTGAAGGTATTCACCAGTGTTGTGAGGAAAGAAAGAGCTGAACGACTCCTCGAGTCCAGGATCCAGCTTCCGAATGAACCCGTCCGCGGTTACGTCGAGGAGATGAAGTGCCTATTTTGCCGCGCCGACCCCGAGATGACCGAGGAAAAAAAAGTTCAGTTTTTAATGCGCGGCGTAAAAGAACAACTCTTTTGCAGCCTCGTCCGCCAGCCGCCAAAAACAGTCGAGGAATTCATGCAAGAAGCCTGCACGATTGAGAAGACCCTCGACGTTCAAGCTTGGCAGTACAATCGCCCTTCCTCTGCCTGTGCAATCCGTTCGGACACGACGGCCACTACCAGCGACAGCTTGCGGGAAGTTATCCGCGAAATCGTCCGAGAGAAGCTGCGCCAATTACTGCCATCCTCCCCACAGCCACAAGCAGTAACTCTGATGGATGTGGTACGGGAAGAAGTGCAACAGGCACTTGGCACCCCAACGGCCACAGAACCCCAGGCCATGACCTACGCCGCTGCAGTAAGGACTCCTCAGCCCCAACGACAACCCCTGCATCCTGTCCGACATGAACAACTTGTTCCCGAATGCCACCTCCCTGCTTCTGCCTGCCCAGCCTACGATCGACGCTCAAGCCCCAGGAAATGCGATGCTTGGAGGACTTCCGACAACCGGCCGTTGTGCTTCCATTGCGGTGAGGCCGGCCATACTCTTCGTCACTGCCCGTACCGACGTATCGGTCTTCAAGGATTCGCCGTTAACGCCCCACGACCACTCTTTGGGCAACGTCCGCAGGAAATCGACGAGTACCTGCGTCGAGAGGAGCACACGCCGAACCGCTTTTCGCGCTCACCATCGCCGTCAGCCTCGCGATTTGCGTTGCCACGCCGCAACTATGCAGCCGCGGTACGAGGGATGTCTCCCAGCCCCCGTAGGGGAAACTAAATACAGCAACTTCTGGAGGTGAGGTTACTCACGAGCGAAACGCCAAAGATCCTCCACCGACCGCGCCCCATGAAGACGCTGAACCCGCGACGCCGCATGAAGAACCGACACTCGCTGCACCGATGCCGCACACAATGACAACCCCGACCACGACGCAAACTGCCTTCAAAACGACGACGCCACCCAGAAAAGCTTCGACCACACGCCCCACCCGCGACTCGCATACGCGACGAAGCCGTGACCCGACGCCGAGAGCGACATGCAATGCAAGAGCCAGGACCTCCGACTTAAAAGTGACTATCGACGACCGGAAAGTTACCGCTCTAGTCGACACAGGAGCCGATTACTCGGTGATGAATGGAACATTCACTGCGCATCTGAGAAAAGTCACAACGGCTTGGGACAGCCCAGAAATTAGCACGGCAGGGGGCCACCTCCTTACGCCATCAGGACGATGCACAGCGCGAGTGACTGTCAAAGGACATACCTATCCTGCGGCCTTTGTTGTGCTACCGCAATGCTCCCGCGAAGTGATCTTGGGTATGGATTTCCTTAATGAGCATCAGGCGATCATTGACCTCCGATCCAAGCAGATCACGCTTTCGACGGACAAAGCCATCGCTTCGATGAAAACTCGGGAAAATCACGTTGCCCTGAGTGTCCTGGAGGAAGAAGTGAGCGTCCCACCCCGTTCAAGCGTTATCGTGACCGTAGGCACCACGAAAGCCATTAATGCTGAAGCCATCATCAAGGGGAACATGCAGTTGCTTCTAGACCGAGGAATCAGCATCGCAAGAGGCATCGCACATTTCCGCAATGGCCAGTCCGAAGTACTGCTGACTAACTTCAGCGAAGAATACCGGCACATTAACAGAGGAACGACGATTGCTTTCTTAGACGAAATATCCGACGCACGAGACTCCTTCGCCCTCTCCGACCCCTCCGCAGAAGATTTGCCTGACCAAGAGAACTCGCCCACTTTCGACATCAACCCAGCCCTGCCCCGGAACAGACAAGACCAGATCCACAATCTACTTCGAAGCTACAGTGAGTGTTTTTCGACATCGCCGAAGGTCCGACAAATGCCAATTGCCAAGCATCGCATTATAACGGACCAACACGTCCGACCTCTCCGTCAAAGCCCCTACTGTGTGTCACCGCGAGAACGACAAGCCATCCGGGACCAAGTCGAAGAAATGCTTCGCGACGACGTCATCCAGCCTTCAAACAGCCCATGGGCGGCACTAGTTGTTCTAGTGAGAAAGAAAGACGGCGCACTTCGATTGTGCGTTGATTACCGCCGCTTGAACAACATAACAAAGAAGGACCTCTACCCCCTCCCCCGCAATGACGACACACTGGACCGCCTCTGCAACGCCAAATGTTTCTCGTTGATGGACCTCAAGAGCGGCTACTGGCAAATTGAGGTTGACGAAACAGATCGCGAGAAAGCATTCATCACTCCGGGTGCGCTGTTTGAGTTCAAGGTGACGTCGTTTGGTCTCTGTTCCGGACCAGCGACGTTTCAGCGAGTAATGGATACAGTGCTGGCAGGCCTGAAGTGGCAAATTTGTTTGGTATATTTAGACGACGTCGTTATCTCGCCTCGAACTTTGAAGAGCGCCTCAAAAGATTTCCAACAGTACTAGATGCCATCAAGTCGTCTGGCCTAACCTTGAAGGCAGAGAAGTGCCACTTTGCCTATGAAGAGCTGCTGTTTCTAGGCCACATCGTTAGCAAGGAGGGAGTACGCCCGGACCCACAGAAAACAGCTGCTATTGAACAGTTTCCGCCGCCGGCCGATAAGAAAGCAGTGCGCAAATTGCTCGGACTGTACGCATATTACCGACGATTTGTGAAAAACTTTTCGCGCATCGCCGAGCCCCTGACCAAACTGACGAAAGCAGACGTGCCGTTTAAATGGGAAGCGCCGCAAGCAGAAGCCTTCAAGGAACTTCAGCCTCGTGTACAGTCCCCACCGATCCTCACGCATTTTGATGAAAACGCCGGTACTGAAGTTCATACCGACGCAAGCAGCATGGGCCTAGGTGTCGTGCTCATTCAAAAAAGTGACGGGCTGGAGAAAGTCATCGCATACGCTAGCCGTTCCCTTTCCAAGGCTGAGGCTAACTATTCGACAACTGAGAAGGAGTGCCTTGCCATCATCTGGGCTACATCCAATTCCGCCCCTACCTGTACGGACGACCGTTCAAGGTGGTCAGCGACCACCACGCGCTCTGCTGGCTTGCCAATTTGAAGGACCCCCCTGGCCGACTCACTCGATGGAGTCTGCGTCTCCAGGAGTTTGACGTCACGGTCGTTTACAAGTCCGGACGCACACACTCTGACGCCGATTGTCTTTCACGAGCCCCTGTAGATACACCGCCGCCGGACGACGATGAGGACGCCTTTCTGGGACCCATCAGCCCCAGCTCTTTTGCTCAGCAGCAACGCTCGGACCCCGACCTAAAACGCCTCATCGAGTACCTGGAATGCAAGGTTTCTTCACCCCCCGCTTCATTCAAGCGAGAGCTGTCTTCCTTCTGTGTGCAGAATGAGGTCCTTGTGAAGAAGAACTTTGCAGCGAGCAAAACAGCCTAGCTCCTTGTTGTGCCTGCTTGTCTTTGCGAAGAAGTTCTACACACATCACACGACGAGCCGACAGCTGGATATCTCGGGTTTACTCGCACCCTCCGGCGCATTCAAGACGAGTATTACTGGCCCCGACTGTGTGCCGATGTCGCACATTATGTGAAAACCTGCCGACATTGTCAGCGACGAAAGACCCCTCCAACACGACCAGCAGGATTTCTGAACCCCATTGAACCTCCCTCAAGGCCCTTTCAGCAGATCAGCATGGACTTGCTTGGCCCTTTTCCAACGTCAATGCCTGGAAATAAGTGAATCATCATAGCGACCGACTACCTGACCCGCTACACCGAGGCAAAAGCCCTACCGAACGGAACAGCAGCTGAAGTCGCCAAATTTTTCGTGGAGTGCATGCTACTTCGACACGGCGCCCCCGATGTGCTCATCACGGACAGAGGAACAGCATTCACGGCAGAACTAACGCAAGCCATCCTGCGTTACAGCCAAACCAGCCACCGTAGGACAACTACATACCATCCGCAGACCAACGGATTGACCGAGCGCCTGAACAAAACCATCGCCGATATGCTCGCCATGTATGTCGATGCCGAACACAAAACCTGGGATGTCATCCTGCCTTACGTTGTCTTTGCCTACAACACCGCAGTGCAGGAGACCACTCAGAAGACGCCTTTTAGGCTTGTCCATGGCAAGGAGGCCACGACCACGCTAGACGCCATGCTGCCCAACGTTACAGAAGAAGAGAACGTCGACGTTGCCGCCTACCTTCAACGCGCAGAAAAAGCTCGAAGGCTTGCCCGATTACGGATCAAAGATCAGCAGCGGTCCGACGCCAGACGCTACAACCTACGAAGACGCAACGCGGAATACAAGCCAGGAGACCAAGTCTGGGTTTGGACGCCCTTTCGCCGCCGTGGATTGAGTGAAAGCTTTTGCGCCGCTATTTCGGCCCGTACAAGGTTCTTCGGCTAGGTAAACTGGATTATGAAGTCATCCCTGACGCAATGACTGCATCCCAGCAACGGCTCATACGACCAGAAGTTGTCCATGTAGTCCGTCTGAAGCCGTATTATGCGCGCTAAAGGACGCTGCATTTCCATACTTTATTTTCGCAAGATCCGTTTTATCTCTTACTAGTCGCATTATTTGTTTTAATGCATTGGGTCGATATTTCTTTGGGAGGGGAGTAATGCCGCGAACATTTACAGTGTTTGTTCATTCTTCAAATCTGCTGCCACACAACTTTATCGCTTTGTTTGCGACGCAAGACGCAACTAGATTTATCTCGATTGTTCGCAGCCTGGCAGCACTGATTCTATGTTGTTCCGAAATGTTCTAGTAACTTTGCACTCTTTATCTCGAAAGTTCGCTATCAGCTTTAAATTGAGCACGGCCGACAGCGGCGGGCATTCTGTTCGACGACTGCCGAGCACGCTTGTAGCTTCACCGCCACCGAGTGATTCAGTCCATTTTGGGTGCAAGTCAGCCCAATAAGCTGTTTTCTTTTAGAAGACCTTTTGTCCATCTTCAGTGCTGCTTACAACTGCCGTCATCACTACATGACAATATCAAGACTTCTCGCATCACATTTACTTATAAAAAAGTGCCCCTTGATTATTGTTATAGTTTATCAGGATCTAACATATCGAGGGTAGATAAGGTCAAATATTTAGGCATCACATTTGCCCAGAAAATTAAGCTGGGACGTTCATATAGTATCTAACACATGTGCAAAAGCATTCAGACAACTTTGATTCCTCCATAGAAAATTGTCAGCAGTTCCTTCTCAGGTAAATCTAACAGCCTATATTACCCTCATAAGGCCCATTCTTGAGTACAGCAGCATCGTTTGAAACCCACATCAGTCGTACCTCACCAAAAAACTACCTAGAAATGGTCCAAAGTAAGATTATTTATTTCATTTTTTCCTGCTACTCGCTCCTTGCCAGTGCAACTTCCGTGCGAGCTCAAGCACGTATCCCTACCATTGCTTGTCAGTAATGCGTCGCTTCAATGAAATTTCTTTTTCTTCTTTACAATGGTAGTAGAATCAAAATTGATAAAAATGAGTATATCAAGGCACCTTGTCATCGTTCAAAATGATTGAATCATAGAAAGTGCATCAGACCAATTCTAAAACAATGCGCCGCATATAAATTCTCATTTTCCCTTTAGCCATTGAAGTATGAAATAGTTTACCTCACGAATTCATGGAAGACATACCAACCACTTGATATCTTCCTGAAAAACTAGTCATTTTTTGAAGAACAAGTGCAATAAAAAGAAAGTGCCTACCATGATGAGTTATTTGCCGAGAGCATTCATTTTTTTTTTTTTTTGCCCTTTGACAGCAGATTTTATTGCGTCACTTCATGGTTCTTTCTCAGTGTATTTGACGTGACAACATAAATATGTATAGCGGTGTGCATGTCCGTTGACAAGTAATGCTTTCTTTTTCTTTTTGAACAAATTGTTTTGTTGTGTGTTCATTGTATTTAGTTATTTATTTATTTATAATGCATACTTTCATGGCTCATAGGCACTACAGAAACGAGTGGTAAGTTCGTTACATTAGTTGCAAAGCAAAAAAAAAAGAAATACTATAAGACACTTTCAACCGCAATCTTAAAGTAAATGACATCACAAATGGAGACTGTGGAGGCAGGAAGGCAGTTCCATTCGGTAGCTGTTCTTGGCAAAAAGGAAGAATGGCACAAATTAGTTTGGCACGTTGGCTCTTCAACTTTGTGTTGATGGTCGATGCGAGATGAGCTGTAGCTGGATGTGGTGATAAGTTTTTCTTTCAGGAATGGATTGAAGTAGTATATTTGAAGTATTAGTATGGATTGAAGTAGTAGTATGGATTGAAGTAGTAGTATGAAAAAGACATAGGCGAAAGTATTTGCGATGTAGTGTGAGGTCAGGCAGAATAAGCATATTTTTCATGGACGTGATGCTGGAATGACGTTAATAATTAGAGAGGATAAAACGGGCAGCACGATTCTGGATGCTTTGAGGGGAAGCGATGAGATTAGGATGAACAGAACCCCATATGGCGCTGGCATACTCTAATTTTGGATGGACGAGTGTTTTGTACAGAGTAAGTTTTAGTTAGGTGGGTGCTGATGTAAAGTTGCGTCTTAGACAGCAAAAAGTTCAGTTAGCATTGTTAGTGACATATTCAACATGCATGTTCCAGGAAAGATTGCTAGTAATATATAGGCCTTGATACTTATAGGAGTTTACAACCGACAAGACAGTACCATTAATAGAATATTGTACTTGCCTATCATGTCATACCAGATGTACTATTCTTTGTATAGTTGGCGCACTCCTTTAAGTGCCTAATTAGCTTACAACATGCTTAAAAAAATAAATAGATAAAGTTGCACAATATCCAGAAATCGGAGGCCAAGTCTCAGGCAAATGTCATACAAAGTTGAGCTCTAGAAAAGCTTTACATGGGACTTAGTTCAGGCGCATGAACACATGAAATCGGAAAACTGAAATGTAGCAAAAATAACCAGTTTCAGACGCAAACAGTTGTGTTCTTCCGCTCGACAATTTCCACCAGCCATGTTTGGGCTTTGTTGACTGCATACCCAAAATTTTTTCGTCAGTCCTGCACTGGTTTTTGCTTTTTGCATGCCGCTGAACTGATTAGTCATGTTTGTAACTTTGGAAAATATAAAGTCCATTTGGAAACTGAAAAATAGTGCACAAAGGTGTATCGGAGTCAGTAGCAACATTTCAATTGCGCTGCTACAGGATTGCTGGCGTTCGTTGCTATAATGTAGATTTCAGCAAAAACACGTGAACCGCGGTCTGATTCTCTATTGTCTCGCGATTAACTTAATTGTGTACGTGTAACTATTGAGCCCGCACCTTAAAGTAGTGGGGACTTCGCATCAAATTCGCCCATTCAGCATTATTTCAGCATTCAGCATACAAAGTGTGCACTGACAGCTCAAGCACGCAGCTAGCTACTTCTTCATTTCATACTGGTTGAAATGCTCACATCGTGGTTGGTTAAAAATCATGAATAGGCTCCAAATTCTATCTGTTCCTGTTTCAGCTTGACGGTGAATTGTTGCCTGCGAATGGATACTACCAGACATATTAAGTATTTGTAAGACTGCTGAATAGAGTAGCTTAATGCTTAGTTTCTCTCATGGCTTTGCATAGGGAGCTGGTTGTACACCATGTAATTAAGCTTAGGGGTGGCGGAGGAGCCAGCATGGTGCAATATGTGTTCCTTTCAACCAGCACACCAGATTGTCCTTATCCTTCTCATCATAGCCTCACTTCATGCTTCTTTGAAGAAAAGCTGTACAGCCGAGCATTGGGATCGTTATCTTGTTCATTACAGCCTAGCAATGTTTCAAGACAGAAGGCTACACGGCATGATTGACCATCGCATGCTTTTAATATCTTGTTCGGAAGGCATGCAGAGCGCATTATTTTTTTCTAAAATTTGGGCTACAGCTGGCTCACTGCAAGGTCCGTGATTCATGTTGAGTCTTTCAGAAGGGACAGAACAAAGTGCAAGCCGATGCAGAAATCTGGTGGGATATGTGCCACAGCATAGGCAGAACTAGCATGGCACTACCCAGCAAACTCTTTGCACTACTATAACTTTAAAACACCAGCACAGGTTGGTTTTAGAACACATGGGCTTTTATAGGATCAGAATTCACCCGGAAAGCAAGCTATAGCTCATTTTCTAATGCACATATATTTAAAACAAGCACTATACTACATTTGCCACTATGACAACTCTTCAACAGCTTTGCTGAGTTTCATGTCTTGCTGATGAATACTAATTTCAGTGCAGCTTCAAAATTTTTCAAGAATTCTTGTTTGCTCCACGCTTTCAACAGTGGCCATGGCTGTAGCGATTGGTAGAAAGACATAAAATCAGGCACAGGGATATTGCAGAGATACTCCTATGTTAGATCATGCAAAAGCACAGCCGCCACGGTGGCTGAATGGTTATGGTGGTCGGCAGTTGACCTGAAAGACGTGAGTTCAATCCTAGCCACAATGGTCACATTTCAGTACAAGCGGAAAGCTAGAGTCCCATGTACTGTGTGATGTCAGTGCATGTTAAAGAACCCCAGGTGGTCGAAATTATCCGGAGCCCTCCACTACGGTGTCCCTCTTAGCCGGAATCAGGTTGGGATGTAAAACCCCATATACCAACCAACCAGTGAAGCACATCCAGAGCAGAGTACATTGAGCTTCGAGAATGAGAAACGAGCCCCTAGCAAGAATGTGGCAGGATTTTTAGTGATGCTGTTGTCACTGCTTTTTTTTTGGTATCTTCAGCGTACACTGTCCTGCATAGTGTATGATCAGTGACAAGGTGCAGCAACTGTGAAATAGGTGCACCTTGTAGAGGTCGTGTAAGTGCTAAGTATTCAGAATGCCTTATTAAGGACATGACGGTAAGAGCCAGTGTCTTCTTAAGTTTGGCATACTTTTAGCACCATATTTTTGCACCCATTCTCAGATAAACATGTGGTGCCAGCTGAAAACTAGCTACTACTATGGAAAAGTGTCCATCACTGGGAGCATGTACAGTGTGTACTATTATCGTCATGATTAACCATTCTCTGTGGTTCTCAACTGTGGTTCAGTATTTATCTGTTAGCTTGCTGGAATCTTTTCTTAGCAGTTTAAAAACACAGACACTACCTATACGAAAAACACACAAGAGAGACCCGCTGGAGTGTCCCTTGTGTGTTTGTCGTAAATGAAGTGTCTGTGTGCTGGTGTTTTAAAAAAATGATTCCTGCAAGCAAATACCAACTAGCCCAGCTTAATGTTTTAACGAAGATCTGTTAGCTGCAGCCTGCAAGTACTACCACTGCCCACACACTTGTGTAGATCTGCCACCAGGTGGTGTGAGTTAAATGCTTCTGTTAGCATCTTTTTCTTATGTGATGCAGATTCTCGTTCATATACATTCATGCTCCATATGTATTGTTGATGTGGGTGAGGGACGTGTGTTGTTGGTGTTAGGTGCATGGTTTAAGCATGTGCATTTGTGTGCACAGCGAATAGCGCAGCTGCGAGAGCTTCTGCATCACGCGGACACACCGAGCAAGGACCTGGATTCTGTGTTGGGGGAGTCGCTGACCGGGGACGAGCTGGACTCCCAGCCGGCCTCCTCCGAGGGAGCCGTCAGCGTGCGCGACTCGGGCTTCGGGGATGCCGACTACAACGAGTGCAAGGAACTTCAGCAGAGGCTGCACCAACACAGTGGGTGGCTTGTCACTTTTTGTCAGCTGTTATACAGGGCCCAACCCGGAAGATGCCTCACGTCACCCATACCACTTCGAATGGCAGTGCCATCCCGTGTGCAGTGTGAGGAACAGCTGGCAACATAGGCGGCTGACTTGCACGCTGCACATGGGATAGCACTGCTGGGCATGCGGGTTTAAAGTACCGCCATTTTCAACTCTGCTACCACAACTCCGACCCTTGCACTTCCTTATCGCCCTCCTCTCTAATCAGCAGGCACTTTTCGGAGTGATGATTGTCTGCTGCCCTGGAAACAGGCTTAAGGCACCCACATTTCTCGTTTTTCTCTTCGCCTGGTGTCATTTGAAGGCCATCTGCCGCTTCTGTGGACAGAGCTGCTTCTCCGCACTTCGGTTTGTCACTTGCCCTGCGTGGATCAATCTTTTTCATGAAATGCCACATCTCTTACCTGATTGCAGCAGGTGCTGTCGGCACAGAATACCGTAAAAGATCATTAATTCAAACTTCAAGGGACCGGAAAAAATGTTCAAATTATTGAACGATCTCGAAATAACTGTCAGGCAATGGTTGCCTGATTTTGAGATGAGAACAGCACGAGAGAGACTATTTTTCACGTTTTAATTAATGCTTTATTGCTTGCATAATGTCGGGAGCATCGAAGCTGAACTGCTGAAAAATTGTAAGGGCCACCTGCATCCTTCAAGGTGTGACGCAGTGGAGCTCCACCGCTACCGCGTCACAACCAATCACAAGTGGCACCGTTGCATGAGAGGAGGCTCCATTGCACGCGCAAATGGCGAACGATACATAACAAGTGCGCAGTTTTGGCACTCTGGAAAAGCAGAACCATGGGGATGAAAGTGAAAAAAACAGCTCAGCAGCGCTGAGGCAGTAAGAAAAAAAAAAGGGTAATGTGACACACCAGTCAGCTTTCGAAACGGCACTCAGCTGGGTAACATTGGCTGGCTGATGCAGGCTACTTGAGCCGCCTTCGCTGCGGGTGAAGCTCAGAAAACCGGAACCGAAACTAAGTTGCCGGAGGCTTGTTCTTGGAGACTTGACCATTTGTCATCACGCCTGCTGTCACGTGCACGTCAGACATGCACGAGTGACTATGCAGCGTGGAACTCTGGTTTCGAGTAGGGCTATTCTGATCTCTTGGTACGCCAGTCTTGCCTAGACGCAGCGTCCTTTCGGGAGCTCGTTTGAATTAACAGGTGCAAGACCTGTAGCATTTGAATAGGCTAGCTTCTGACGCCATAGATTTACATGGCCGTTGACCAGAACCGAGCCGGCAGTTTGAATTATCCAGATTTCTGAATTAACGAGGGTCAAATTAACAAACTTTGATTTATTACTTCCACTGCTTGTACATATACAGCGCTTAAGTGAACTGAACCTGCTCTGCCACCAGGCTGTGGTTTAACAAACTGTACCTAGCCATGCGTGTATAATGGCTGACAGAATACTGCCAGCAGTAGTCAAACTCTTCTGGCGCATTACTTAATAATTATTGGTTGTTTGATACTTATGCGAGGAAATTCTTAAGCTTGTACGCTCTGCATAAAGACAGCAGATCTTTACAGTTCTGTTGTCCAATGCGGGGGAGGGTTGGAACAGCACCAAATTGATGCGTGCGGAGCAAGTCATCGTCATATTGTTAGTTTTTTCAGGCGAGCTTTGGTTCACCAGAGGTGTAATAAGTAATTAGCTTGAAATGTGTCTGGTATATATATGGCACATTCATGAACTCAGTAGTTTAGCAAATAGTGCAAAGTGTTTCCGTGTGCTTAACTGAGCCAGAAAATTGTTCTTTTGAAATACCATTATTTCCGGACTAAAGACCGCACCAAGTGTACGTTTTACATGCATGTGATCAGACATGTGCCTAATTTTTTAAGGGAAAAGTTGCACAAACGATATTATTCGGTACCAAGGTGTCACTAAGTGCCAGTAAATGTTCGGAAAATAAGTGGGTTGCACGATGTCAACGAAAGCACAGAGGGAGTATGACATTAAATGCATCGTAACACTGTTATTAATAAGTGACGTGAGGTGTAATGGGCAATCTTATAAGCAAAAGTACTGTGCAGTCCCCACCTGTAGTTATAGTCCGTTCAGCACACAATTTGACTTTTAAGCAAGTACTGTCTGCAGTGTGTCCCAGAAAGGAATGTATTTCTAACCATGCTTTAAGGTGTGAATCACTCAAGCAACATGTGCAACTGACTTCCTTAAATGTCTTCAACAGACCAGCTGGGACAGCTTTTTGTAAACACCTAAACATCTTCCCATCATTTAATCGTCCGTTCACATTATCACCATTCAGCCAGGAACAGCACAGCAAGCCCTTAACAGGACTAAACCATTCCTGTGCTCAACAAAATTTCTCTCCCGTTTCTTGAGTCGTGTCAAAAGCATTAAAGCGCTAATGTCATAGAAGCAGCAGTGAATTTCCTTAAATATTAGGATAAGAGAAAAACAAACCATTAAATATGTACCTTTTTGAATTATTGACCCCCCTTTCTTTTTTGCCCACACAAAAATGACACAAAACAGCATAGGGCTCAACTTGCAACTGTTTTATTCAGAAAAGGCAGGTGACTTTTATACCCAGAAAAGGGAAAGGATAATCAGATAGATTGGCATGTGCAGGACAAAAAAAAAACAGAAAAGGCGCAAAGGAAGGGTGCAAGTGACTCATCTCTTATGTAACATATCTAGAAAGGCAAAATCTTTGTTGTACATTGTTGCAGACGGCGTACTAACACATGAACTACCACACTTCGTAATATGGTAGGCTTTAACCAGTACCCGCAAAAGCATGTCAGTGCTTTTGCACAAGATGCTAGTGCCTTGGAGCCTAAAATCGCACATTTGCTTTTTTGCTTTCTGTTCAACGTCATTTTCTTTTTCACATTCATTATTGCAAACTGGCAGGAGTGAACCGGTACCATTCCGCAGGGACAAATTGTGTTCCCTTAGGTGCTCATTGACAAATCGGCCCGATAGCCCAATGTACACCTTCCCGCAGTTCAACATAATTTTTTACACTACCCCTTTTTCGCACTTCACAAATTGGTTCACATATTTAATTTTGCAGTCTGAGTTGTTGCTACTATCATGTAAAACCAGACGACACGGTGAGGAGAGTTTCCTTGGGGCCAAAAAAAAAACACGGGTACCTTGAACTTGTTTGCCACATGCTTGAGGTTATGTGCCACTTTATGCTGTAGTAGATGACTACACGTTTCACTTTCTTTTGAGGAACCACGACTACTGAATCGTTCCTTTTCTTTTCTCGTTTAATTTTCTTCAGCGAAGCTTCGGAAACCGAACTCACCAATATCAAGGGAAAGCCTGCCTGTTTTAGCTTCGTGATCCGATCGTGAAAGCTTTCTTGCGCCAGGTAACAACAGGACTTTCTTAGGGCTGACTCAAGGCACATCAAAGCAGTAGCACATTTTGATGTGCCTTCCTGAATAAAATAGCTACAAGTTGTGTGCCGTCCTGTCTTCCTCATCCTTATTATGTCGTCTTTCGTGTGCGCAAAAAAGATTTCTGAGAATGAACCAACTAGCACCACAATGCATTTTATGGTAAATTATTGACCTTTTTGAACTGCAGCCCATAAAAAATTGCAAAATATGCTTTCAAGCAAATGCACCATCCATCTATTGTACCTGTCCCTTGCCATTAATGAATCACAGTAACTTGATTCGTAAACTTAAATCTTGAACCATATTATTGCAATGGTTGCCTATATTTCTGAAAAGTACCATTAGAAACCGTTTCCATGGAAGTTAAGTTATCGCTGATAACTACAGGCCAAACGAATAGTACTGAGTTCAGTGCAGGAATAATTTAGCAACATAGAAATTGGACATGAATTGATATTATGTCATTTAACTCTGTGTCCCTCGAGGGGGATTATTTTGAAGCGAAAAGCTTCACTACGCTAGGTAAAGCATTCTTCGGGTAGGCAGCACAACAACCTTGAGCGACCTTCAGCCCGACCAAGGTTAGCTGTGTATGACCGTATGTTGTACAATTATGGTGTCGAACCCTTGACGTTTAGTTGACCTCTGACATTGTGTGACCTTTGGGTTGACCTTTGACCTTAAGAACATCTGATGGGGTGATGTGAAGCCATGTGATGACATCCGATGGGGGCATCATAAGACCATGCGATATCACGTCATAACCACGTGGTCGTGTGGGTATACATACCGAGTATTTCAGCGAACACGTTCAAAAATATTCGACAATAGGCTTTTTGGGGAAAAACATGACTTTTGCAAAATAGTATTACCAGTGTTGGCGGACATCAGAAAACCGTTGAATCGTCTTAAGTAGTAAGATGGTCAACTAATTTTTAATAATTAACTTTTTAACTAGTAGAGTTAGGCGCCTAGTTGTAATTAGAGATTTGTAGCCATTGTTAGTAATAGTCATATCAGATTTCAGAATTTCGAAACTGTGATTACCCTTGGTGCTGTAGCTCGACAAAATTTGGCTTTTTCGACTACTTACATGCACTGGAGTGGTTGCTTTGCCTGCAAGCTTTCGAAAGCGCACTTATTTTTGCACAATGTAGCCAAATTTTGTTAAGCCACAGCGGCGCGGGTAATCGCATTTTCAAAATTCTAAAAACTGATATGGCTATTACTAATGACTGGCTATAAATCTCTTAATTGCAACTAGGCACCTAAATGTATTAGTTAAAAATTTATTTATTAAAAATTAGTAAACCAGCGTACTACTGAAGACGATTCACTGGTTTTCTGGTGTCCGCCAACACTGGTAGTACTTTTCTGCAAAAGCCATGTTTTTACCCCAAAAAGCCTATTGTCAAAAGTTTTTGAAAGTGTTCGCTGAAACACCCGATATAACGGCTTTAGCAAGCGTGTAGCGGAGCTGCTGTGGACGAGCCTCAGATGCTTAGCAAGCGTGCTTGCTTTTCGCTGAATTCCAGGGTTAGCCAAGTTAAGCCACTGCCAATTTTTTTAAACATGAAAGCCAACGCCTACTATGACATACACGATCAGCGGTAGCTACATTACTTGTGCACATTGCCAGCGTTCTCGTTCACCAAAAAGCTACAAAGATGACTCATTGTATTTCCAGAGGCATCAAATCGATAGCATGCAGCTGTTTTCTATATAGAATTGATAACTGAGCTCAAACCAGAGAGCTCCTGGCATTCAAAGCACTCAGCAGGTGAGAAAAATTGAAGAAGAAAGCAGGGGTATAGAGGTGATTGTCGCTACTTTCAGGTTCAAAGGGCCTTTATGTGGCTTAAAGCCCCTTGTTAGTGTGCCGTATATGGGATGCAGTGGCTGACACACTGCAGCACGAGAAACAGCAGCAGGGGGGCCAGGCGGAAGTAGCGCCTCTCAGTCACATGCTGTACTCGAGTGGGAGAGGGAAGATCGAGAGGGGGCGCAGGAAAGGACCCACCATATGCATTGCCGAATATGTTGGACTTAGACCAAACACCGCCTGAACATTGCAAGGTTTCTTTGGAGGCTTTGGTGGAGCTCAGATGGTCAACAACAACGGGCCTCCTGCATAGCTGTGCTTTCGCCAGGGTTTTTTCTTTTTTTTTTAATTGGTTTTTATTTTCACAGTCACTACAAAGGCATGATTTCTCTAACATCTGGATCCATAACTAAAAGCTATTTGGAATCCATGCAAATAATTTTTTTCAGTAGTAAATTGCAGGCATAACAAAAATCATTTACATACATATCGATGCAAAAGGCTTATGCACTGCAATAGAAAATTCAAATATCTTTTTTCACTGACACTTCTATGTAGACAGGAAACATGTGCAGTTAAAAACAACAAACTAGAACAACAACAAAAAGAAATCATTCAGAATACAACAGTCTCAACCTAGAAAAGAAAAGGTACTCACATCACTCTGGTTTATAGTGTCTCGAAGGTCATTCCACAGCTTTGTCCCTAAATGACCTATGGTCCTTTCTCTACAGACGTTTTTTGTCTTCTGAAAATTGAAATTTTCATGTTTAGCGTTACAGGTGGCACTTGATGGCAGCATAGGTACAGATGAGTGTAGCTATGACCTTGTGGCTAGAACATCCGCCTCGCATATCGGAGGTGCCAGGTTCAATCGCTAGTGCCGCCGGGTACCTACCCACCGGTTTTTTAATGGAGCAAGCATTCCTCCGGCCTGATGCTCGGCTTCTCTGGGGTGAATTGCTTGGGAAGAAAGCCCTCGACCTAATGTCAGCTTGTTAGGCAGCAGAGCATAATCACTCGGCAGTTTTTGAGGACCCTAACTGAAAATTGTTGCCCTGATTCATCAACTAGAGGCGGTGCAAGTGTTTTGCACGGATTGATTAGCAGCATCTGACACTGTGAAGTTAATGCAGTGGGATGCCACTCAAAATGTATTTGCCTCTTTAACAATCTGTAGTGCTAAGAAAGGGTCTGTCTAGTGGCATTTAATTCATGGCCTGAGCCATAAATAAAGCAGTGCAGCTGCAAGAGCTGTAATGGAGGCAAAGCAGTGGTGCTAGATATGCCCTAACTGACAAAATATGTTTGAAATGTGAAGTTGCAAACTACCAAAATTTTCAGGCTACTGGTCTGGTCATGCATTGCAAAATTTGAAACTGGCAGTCTAGCTTTATTTTGCAGTGCTAACTGCACAATGCAAACCAAGCATTTATTTGCAAAAATGGAGTCCTCTGTAGTGGCATGGCAGCACAAGAAACATTGTCAGCGAAGAAGAGCACACAGTCATGGTGATAGCACAGTGGCAGTGGTGGCTGCCGTTTGTGCCACATCTACTTATGCCTGATGCTAATATGAGGGTTGTACCGAAAGGAATGCAAGAATTGGTTTAACTTTTTGTAGCGAAAGCTACATTGGCCACGAACTCGCAGTTTCGCCGTGCTCGCATTCCCACCGTGGTCGCACCAAGTGACCGACCACGTGAATGGTCACGTGACCAACTGTGTGACGAACCACGTGACAACTAGCCAGACAACCAGACTAACCTGGACTTGCAATCAAAATTAACCGAGGCTAGCCTTGTTAACTGACATACATCATTAAAATTCTACATGCTTGTAGAGCAACTGTTTCTCGATGCTAATCACTTTGTGCAGAACGCCTGCACCGCCTCTAGTTGATGAATCAGGACAATAATTTTCAGTTAGGGTGCTCAAAAACTGCCGAGTGTTTATGCTCTGCTGCCTAACACGCTGACATTAGGTCGAGGGCTACTACTCAATGTCATCTCCATCTCAGCCGACATCTCTGGGCCAGTACCAGTTCATCTACTCGCATATGATTCATGTCAGTGGTCGCAGTTTTCCTACTGCATTGTTTGCCTTCAATGCAGGATACTTGCTGGAACTTCTTAATCCATCTAACCACATTGCTGCTGTCAATGGTGTCATGTTAGCAAGCATTCAGATTAGCTCTTTGAACAGATTAGCTACGTGCAGTGAAAAAGATACATTCATTAACTAATGTAAAAATTTCATTAGTTACCTGTAAAAAATGATTGGTTATTAGATGATGAATTTTTATGGCACAAGGGCATCTGTGGCCAAAGAGCACCATGGCACAAGATTTTTGTTTTTACTCAAGGTGGGGTCAAGGACCCATTTCCCAAGCATTTCACTCTAAAGAAACCGAGCACCAGGCAGGGGAAAGCTTGTACCCATTGTATCACCGGTGGGTACCCGGCGACACGGGATCGAACCTCTCACTTTCCGCATGCGAGGCGGACGCCAAACGACTAGGCTACCGCTGCGGTCGATTAGTTATTAGAAGAGTTACTCCACAAACGCTTAGAATTTGAACGATGTATGCAGGCAATAAAGAAGTTATGTTAGCTTTTGCGTTACTTTGGTACAACACTTGTAACAAGATAGATCAGCAACTGCCTCTGCTTCTGTTAACACGGTTCGGCAATGTTCTGCTAATGTTTTAGAGTGCAGCTCTTAGGCACCCATTCGTGGGTTCCGCGTCGGCGTTGTAAGCGTAGTCGGCGTAACATGCCACCTGATAACTGTGGCATGTCCTAGCAAAACGCCACCTGCCACGGTGAAAGCAGAGCAATGGACAACCGTGTAAGGTGGCTGCCACAGGAAGATCCCGGAGGGTGGCCAGCAGCCACCTGCCAGCAATGGCAGGTGGTGTGTGAAGAGCGCTGCTCAAATTTCGCATTACCGACTATCGTAATCGTTTGTCAATTTCTTGTTGCAGAAATTGGAGACAGCTTTGGTTCCACCGTGGTACAAAGGTTAATGGAAGAGTTTGATTCAGTGGCCGTGGATTGGAAGTCCTTCAGGAATATAAAGGAATGCCCCTGCTCCACACCATTTGATCACTTCAGGAGAAAGGTATGTGTGCAGAGTCCGTGGCATGTTGTTTGGGCAGCAGCCGCTCTTCAGACATATAACAGATTGCAAAACACAAGCAAATGAAAACTTGAGATGCATTCTGCGACTGTAAAAACGTGGTGGTGCCACAGTCATGCAGTACGGATAGGAAAACGAAAGTATCTGCGTGAGATGAAACCATGCGAGGGAGATTTCAGAGGGAAAGCGTGTGAGGAGGAGGAGTCCAGTGTTGCCCAATGAAGGTGGTGTGCGGGAAAACAAAACTGGAATTTGTTATATCATAGTATGTCTTGCTTATTTCTTTATTTCCTCACTTATTTTCAACAGAGAGAGACATGTTTAACCTGAACTGTGGGAGGCACTAGCTGCTCACAGTGGTTCCAAACCTTGATAGGAGCAAACCGTGGGGCATGAAACGTAGCGTCTGCAAGGCTTTCTATAGCACAGTTTAAATCAGTTAATGGTTTTTATGCTGTGGCTGCTGCTTGCCCTGGCAGCCAGTTTTCTGCAAAAATTTTCGTCAGAATGACTTGCATTGAAAGGCAGACTTGCTTTTTCTGAACATACCCCTCTTTCAAGGCCAAGATAAATGTGTCGAGATAGGTTGCCCAGGAGTGTCCTTATGGACTATATGGCAAAGTGTGTGCAGTTTTGCAAGGAAATTTATTCACAGCAAAAAGGGAAAACAGAAAAGACTGCAGGGCAAACCAGGACTCTTAGCACAAAAGCAGGGTGCATTTGGTCTTCATGTATGTACGTAGGTTCCATTAAGGGCCCGTGACACTGCATTTATGTGATTTCACTGACTGCCCTCTGTCACTGCAGTAGGCACAGGGCTTTAGAAAGCAAATTTAATGTTGGGGAAAAAGTCTCCGGGACATGCGAAAGGTAATCTAGGTGCAATCTGCGTCAAGGATAACCTGATTTTACTGCTACACATTGAGAGCACTTCCACTTATAACACAGTTCTGTGCTTTGGTGCCTCACACATCCTGAAGGCTTTTGTGCTCAACAGTACTCACAGCTGCATCCACGCATGAGTACACATTTCCAGTAATGCGAATCTAACAACGTCATGAAAAATTTTAATATCATTCAAAGCGAACAAAATTAGAATGCAGAATTTACACAAATCTGTTTTGGTTGTCGGGGTTTGTCAATGGCCACCGCTAACTGCTCATGGAGCGCACCGCGCAACTGGCAACCGTGGTGTCGGCGATGTGCGGTCTGCTCACCACTTGCAACGTCGGCGCTGTGCTGGCTGCGCACCTCCGCTCACTCCTCGCGGAGCGTACCACGCAACTGGCGGTCGCGGCGATGTGCGGGCCGCTCACTGCTCACAACATCGGCACTGTGCCGGTCGCACGCCACCACTCACTGCTTGCAGAGCATACTATGCAACTGGCGATCGTGGCGATGTGCAGGCTGCTCACGTCGACGCTGTGCTGGTCGCACGTCACTGTTCACTGCTCGTGGAGTGTACCACGCAACTGGCGATTGCGGCGATGTGTGGGCTGCTCACTGCTCGCAATGTTGGCGCTGTGCTGGTCGTGCGCTACTGCTCAGTGCTCGCGGAGCATACCACGCAACTGGCAATCGCGGCGATGTGCGGGCTGCTCGCAACGTCAGCACTGTGCTGGTCGCACGCCACCGCTCACTCCTCGCAGAGCATACCGCACAACAGATGATCGCAACATATAGGATTGGGCAAGTTGGTCACACATGCTGAAAGGAAGAATGGCGCAGCATCAAGTAATGAGGACAGCAGGAAAGCACATGCACGTACAAGCACAAACTTCGGCAATGTACGGGCAGCAAGTAATTGGTGTTCGAGAATGCTGTCACGGCTCGCACGTGCGTATTATCTGCAGTGGGGTGGGGTGCTGTTCGTAGCAGCCGAATTTTTATCACACACAATGCACTCTGCCCAAGGCATTTCACAAATTCGTATCAATGATTAGAGATTCTAATGCATATAATAGAAAAGGCTACCAGGATGGACAGTTGTAGCCATTCACATTAATCAAGGACAAGAAAACTGCTGGGCAACTGGAAACAACTGCAGGAATCGGTGCTGTATTTGTTTTTGTTTGCGTACCGTATTTCACGTTTCAAGTTTGAAAGGGAAGTGGCATGCAAGTTTATGTGGCACTCTTTTGAATGAGCCTGGCCAAATAATCCCGCACTGTTTTGTGTCCTCACAGTTTCACTGCTGGAGCTGTGGAGACGTGTTCTGCATTCGTTGCATAGACAAGAGGTTGTGTCTACCCGGGCACATGACCAAGCGGCCAGTGCCAGTCTGTCGGCACTGCTACAAAGAACTGACCCACACCAATTCAATAGATTCCTAAGACCTTGAGCAGCAAGAAACAGGCATGCATCCTCTTTCTCCCACCAAGTCGTAGCACTGACTGAACGTGTCGCGGGCTCGCGAAGACGTTTGCCACTCTACATTCTTTTTGTACTCTGGGGATGTGGGGTCTGAAAAGCAGGCCATGCTGTACTTGAGCCACAGAAATAGTGCAGCCTGTGGTCATAGGTATGGCCGCCTCAAATTGAGTGCAGCTCGTAGCAGCCACCTGCTCATATTATCAGCTTAGAGTAGGAATTTATGTAGGGTGGAGTTGATGAGCAAGAATGAAATACATTTTACTATCTCACGACTACTACCATTGGATTTTAGGCCATAGATAGCTATGCAAGAAAAAAAAAAGAAAGTGAGAGAAGAGAGGGCCCCCCTAGTTCCCCTGCCTTCGACTGGCTGCTAGCAGATATGTGCCGGTTTGGTGTTTAAGAGACCTCACAAGATACACAGTTCTTGTTTTACTAACACCTGTTAATGATGGCAGTGGTATCAGCCTTTGCTAGATTTGGTTGCTTTTGCACTGTTCTTATCTGGAAAAGCTATTGCATTTGGGCAGCATTCTGTATCATACTATATAGAATAGATTATCTACAGAGAGGAACAAAAGGTGACGCCAATATATAAAACTGTGCTGGGATAATTTTACTGGCGTAAATGCCCTTTAGATTTCAAGGAGCCTCTGGCTTAGTTTTGTACCTGTACAATGCAAGTGTGCGCCATTTTTTTTTTGCCTAGTCATGGTCAGGAAACGGTATTTGTGGCGATTACTGCTTTTTGCAACTAACCTTTTATTTAAGTCATGTGTCAGACATTGCATGGGCTCATCAAGTTTGTTTGGCACAAGGCTGTTATGGAATACTTTTGTCTGTTGAGTTTATTTGCTAGTGTTTATTTGTAATTTCTTTGCTACAATGTTAGTTTACTGATTCCAAGCATGACTTCCTCCTCCCCTTATTCCTGTCAGTGTCAACACAGCCCAACATTCCAGTTGGCTCTTTGCAGAGAGTAGAGATGTCTTGTGCTTTGCTTCACCGGGAAAAAAAAAAGGTAAAAAATAATGGTCCTTTACTATCGTATAGTCCTTTTATAACCCCTCACGTTTCCTGTGAGAGCTGTTTTTTGCACACTATACATCAAATTTTGTGCAGTGAATGGTTGTGCACGAATTAACTGTTATATACTCTAACTACGAATGTTGTGTGTCTTCTACTACATGTTACATTTCACAGTGAACCTGTCTTTCTGTGCCTCTTTGCACCAACACAATCATGGGGCATTGTGAAAGTTGTGTTTCCCTGTCAGCGCTTTTTGCACACAACGTTTCCTTTCAATATGAATGTGGAGGTGTTTTTATTTTGTTCATATTCCTGAGCATGAAACTGTTTTCATCATGTTCCTTCCCCTTTGGATCTGTTTATAGTTCTGTCTCTTATAGATGACACAACCAGGGCCCATGAAGTAGTATATGTGTACATATTGCTTTGTTTAGCTGTACAAACATTCTTGACCCGTTTTATTCTTTTCTTTTTCTTCCTTTAGAAATTGTTGCTAGAACTTCACTGTTCAATGATTCATTGGTGTTTGTTGTTCTGAACACTTCTGAACACCACTTTATCAAAATACTGCTATATTTTGTGATGGCTTTTGTTGTAATGCTGTAATCTAGAGGTGTTAAGCGGAATGGCACGTGAATTGTTCTGTACATGCTTGGTTGTATTTAAAAAAAAAAGGGAATATAAAGTATACTCTACACTGCATCACTGTTGCTTCTATCATAAAAGCATGCTGCTGATGGTGCGAAAGAACTACCAAAAGAAAAGTCTGCCAGCACTTAGGTAAACATTGAGTTAACGTCAAAAGAGGCTAGGACATCGTAGTCACCTACAGTGACATTCTTTAGCATCTGAATGAAATGCAAGGGGTCCTTCACATACTTGATCGTTCTTCCAGCCAGAGCATAAAGTACTTAATTCAAATAGCCGGACAGCGCATGCAGTAGGGATTGCATAAAGTCAGCTTTATTGGGGAGGGTAAAATGAGCCTAGTGCTTCTGCTTTGATGGGTTCCTAAGCAATATTTGCACACACAACCAAGGCTGTACCCAGTAGTTGCTTATAGTGTTGCTTTGTGAAGGTGAAATATGTGTTGCACAAGCAGAATGCCAGCAGATAACAAACCTCAAAAGACGTACGTACAAGAAAGGAGCGAGGCATTGTTTCCCAGGAGATCTTTGCAGGACGAAACTGTGAAGTCTGCCAGGACTGATGTAAACATTGACGCTCTCCACTGCACGCGCTGTCCAGCTGTCTGCGTCAAGTGCTCTGCCCTCTGGCTGGAAGAACAAGCACGTACATAAAGGACTTCTTGCACTTCCTTCAGAAGCTGAAGGACGTCGCTGTAGATGAAAAGGATGTCCTAGTCTCTTTTGATGGAAAGTCTGTTTACATAAGTCCAGATGCACTTCACAAGTTCGTCCTGCAAAGATATGGAAAACGCCTCACTTCCTTAGCATATGCCTTCCAAGGTTGATGACCTTTATCGTCTGCTGCCATTCTGCTAGCACAACATAGTACTATTTCGTCTTTAGAAGCAACTCTCTGATACAACCATGCGTAAATCCATCTCGGTCGTGTGTGCAAACATTAGTTTAGAATCCATTGAAGCAGAAACACCAGGCTCATTTGATTCACCCCTAAACTGTTTTTGCGTTAGTCACCACCAGAATGCAAACCGATTCCTTGACCACCTAAACTGTCTCCAGCCGACCATGCAAGAACAAAATGGTGCCATTCCCTTCCTGGACGTTCTTGTTCAAAGAACAAGCTACAGGATTGCAACATCGGTGCCCCACAAGCCAACTCACACTAGTCGGTGCTTGAGTTTTCTTCAGTGCACCCTGTTGAAAATAAAATCCATACTTTTCAACCGTGCATTATACCTGTGCTCAAGGTCAAGAAACTCTGTGCCGAACAGAGGATTGTGAGGATCTTTCCAAAAACAGGCACCTGCAACAGATGCTAGAAACCACAGAACGCCGCTACTCACGGCATAATTCCGAAGAAACAGTTGCCATTAGAAGAAAGCAGGCAAGCATCCTCCAGGAGCCAGCAAGGCCGTAGCCGGGGTTTTCAAGGACTACAATGGCCATATCGCCTACGTGCCGTCAGGCAAACTAAAGCAAAAATTTGTTAGAGTGAAAAACCCGGCAGAATGCAGCAGACATCCCAGAGTTTTCAACAAAATTTCGTGCAATGATTGCGAAGCTGCATACATTAGCGTTACCAAGAGCCACACGAAAGATAATGCCCTTGAACACTGTCACTCTGTCGAACATGGCATCAATTGGGACAATGCCTCAGTCATTGCGATGGAGAAGTACCTATCTCCACGCGCACTTCTCGAATCACTGTACATTTCAGACGACACGTTTTAAGGTATGTCACCACTCTTGAAAGAAGAATGGTTATTTGATGGAATATTTCTTTTACTGTTTTGAACTGTTAGGCATGCCATGTTAATATCATCAGAGGGCACAAAAATTCGATACATTATTTTTAATTTTTTAATCGTAACTTTATCCTTTGAAAAGTGCTAAATTTGCCTCTCACGCCAACAGCGATAACTCGCAAACAAACTAATGCACACCATAGTGCTTTGTATTTTATGCAGGTCTACCTACTCGCTGTGCAATAAACTAGAACAGGGGTTCTCAGACTGGGTTCCGCAGAACCCAGGGCTGCTTTTGTGGCAAAGCCAAAAGTTGGGCGAGTTGGGTAACGTTCGTGATGAAAAAAGCGCAAAAGGAACACTTGGGACGGAAAGGTAGCGATGCAGACAAGCGCTTGCCTGCATCGTTTCCTTTCCATTCCTCGTTTTCCTTTTGCACTATTTTTTTCATCATGGACTGCTTTTGTGGGTACACTTCTGATGGGCGTGTGCAAAGCAGGACACAGTATTTCGGTTTGATTTATGGGGGTTTAACGTCCCAAAGCGACTGGCTACGTGGGACACCTAGGGAAGGGCTCCAGAAATTTCGGCCGCTTAGAGTTCTTTAAATTGCACTTACGTCGCACTGACACAGTATTTCGTTTAAAGCTCGCTTCAGAGTGTTAGCCCTTTGCTCGTTCCTCAGTTCCGTACTGTCAACATCGGTGCCATCCGCAGCAAAGACCATCGGTGCCATCAACATCGGTGCCATCCGCGCAGCGCATCAAGATGCTGCGCGGCTGTAACAGCAGCGCCGTAGCGCGGGTGACGGTGGCTAGCGGCAGTGACGAGCTTGGCAATGTGCAAAGACACAGCTGCACCAAGGCGCGTAGTATAGAGCACTGGCAAGTAGGTGTGGAAGGGGCATGGCGCTCATGGAGCCTGAAGAAAATGTTCTTGTCAAACTTAAAACCTTTCATTTTCAATTAGGTACTTGACGCATTTCACGCTTGATTTCGTTGTCATCACAGGTGCTCTTGATACGTTTACTGGTTAACGTTAATGCTGTGAGTCACATTGTAGGACTGTGTGTTGACGGTCAAAGGCCATTTTTCTTCTTTGGGCAGCTGTCGCGGAGGTCTTGTTCTTGTACAGGGAAGGGGGGTTCCCCTTGGTGCTGTTTATGTTGTTCGTGGTCATTTTAATGTGCCAGAATTTTTCGCTAATTTGTTTCGGTTCCCAGTATGCTGGTTTTGGCGAAGTTGGCTCTGTGGTTTGAGACTTCGGAATGTTGCACTTTCTTGCGTAGTTGCTGATGTCATTTCTATGTTGCCGAATTCTTTCTTTTAGATTTTTGGATTAGCTCGTGTCGCAGCCGGCGTAAGGAATTTAGTGGATAATGCCTTGGGCTCTTACTCTCCGGTACCGATTTTGGGAACAGGTAGGCAAGCGCGGCTGTGTTTGTATGCTTGTACGCAACCTGAAGATCCCGTTTTCTCAGGACTCGGCCGACGGTTTCGCTGACACTTCGGACATAAAGCAGAGTGACGTATTTTTGTGGTGGCATTGACAGTTATGCGTTGATTTCTTGGCGGTGAGCACAATGCATGTTTCCTCGAAGTCAATCACTTAGTTTTGTGCCACTGCACTACGTTCCCTGTTAAAGTACAGGGCAAAAAACACTGGGAGGCATGTGAGCACAAGATTGACTTCAAGAGAACCACTGTGAAAATTTGAAACAAGAAAACACACAAGCAAAAATTTGGTGTCGAGGCACTCGGCGCTGCTTACTGGATCACAATTAATTGGCTTTCCGGACTAAGAGGTATGAAAAAAAAAGAGCGCTCCTCTTTGTTGTTGCCAAGAATTGGCTTAGGACGAGTTGGCCCTTTACGAAACAGGCAGGGCACATGTTTATTATACGGCCACCGAAGCCCCAGCAGCCGGCCGCAACAACTCCAACCCACCTGCGCACGCCCATCCACTCAGGCCTGGCAGCGCCGCCTTGCGGAGAAACATGGCAGAGTCAGACGGCACTTCCGCAGCCTTCAAGCAGGCACAGAAAAAATAGAGGAGGCTATGCCTTGGCACATGTTGAAAGCTGGGATGATCAAGTTTGAGAACCCTTGAACTAGAATGATGAGTCTATAATGAGTTTGAAGGAAATTATCGCAAAAGACCTGAAAATATACACTGAAATGGGCTTTGCAAAAGCATAGATATTCAGATAACAGGCCGCAACATAAAAAATTATCAGTGGATTTCAATAATCCAAGTTCATTGCATCCCTTGATACGTAATAAATGAGCAGGCAGAGTTTCAACAGAAAATTTTTACAGAGAGTAACTTTATCTATGTTGGCATAACACAAAAAAGAACAAAGTTTCCTTTTGATAAAAATAATATTGAGATTACAAGTTCTATATAAACAAGTACAAACGAAGAATATTTGCAGTTATAAAAACAAATCAAAATGCAAAATGCTGTTTTTGAAGACAATTTGCAATTCAAGAATGTCATTGTACCTTAAACCGGACGTGGGGAAATGTTCCAAAGATTTACGCACGCTCATTACACCATCTGCACCATACATAAGCATCATTTTCATGGTTTATGGGGGTTTAACGTCCTAAAGTGACTCAGGCTATGAGAGACGCCGTAGTGAAGGGCTCAGGAAATTTCGACTACCTGGGGTTCTTTAACGTGCACTGACATTGCACAGCACATGGGCCTCTAAAATTTCGCCTTCATCGAAATTCGACAGCCGCAGCCGGGATCGAACCTGCGTCTTTCGGGCCAGCAGCCGAGCACCATAACTACTCGGCCACCGCGGCGGCAGCCATCATTTTTCATCGCTGCCCTTGTGAACCTGTGTGGCACCGAGACGTCAATGTTTTTTTTTTTTTTTCTAATTTGGCTAGTGCTCATTACTGCTATTATGCACGTGCTTATAGGCATGAGCTACCCAAGGGCACCTAGGCAAGGAACGTTATCAGTCAAATGTGCACATCTGATCATTCAGGATGGGGTCTTTTGTTCGTAGTGGCCCAAGCAGCTGATGGGAGCAGTCTTAAGGTGTGCAGTGGAACAACTGCAGCATCACCTAGGCACTGCAGGTTGTCTGTATGGGTGCAAGATACGACATACAATTTCTACTCATCTCGACCATACAATTTCTCACATCTACAAAATTGTGTTGTCATTTGCTAAACTCTCAGCAAGTGTTCCAAAACCCTGTTTTGCTGTATAAAAAGCATGTAAAAAATTTGTGTTTAGTGAAATTCATTATTGAAACTGTCCTTGTGAGTTTCACACAAATAAGTGGGCTTTACAAATTGGTTTTATTTGTTGTTTTAACGTTGTGACAAGGGTTCTTTTCACACTTGCATCACTAATGGGAAAGTACTTGTAACAGCAGCTGGTTGCTCAGTCCACACACATGAAATTTAGAAATGCTGTGTATGGCACCCCTCCCCACCCCCCCGGAAAAAAATTGATGGACTTAAGTAAGCTGAATATCAAAAACAAAGAATTACAAAATTTTGAAAAAGTTCGGCGTTTACAACTCGACACCCTAATTACGCTGCCACGACTGCCATGTATGTAATAGAATGTAATGGGACCATGAAGCTGTTGAGAGCAGTTTTTTTCATGCCTCTTATGTAATTTAAGGGTAAAGATAACAACAGTAGATCAGCTTGGAAGTTGCGTCGTGTGTGTGTGTGGCTGCTTCTCCCTCCCGTCCTGTGCACAAAGTTTAAATATGTCGCTACACCAACTGGCCCAACGTTCTACCCTATTAAGCTTGGAATTACACTAAAATTTCCTTGTTCAACATTTACTCCACCCAGAGGGTTTTCCCTATTACTACTGAATTTGGCTATCACCATTACTGCTTCGCTTCGTTGATCCAGCTAGCCTCGCCATTCTATCCGGTGGCCATTCTGGTTAGCCAAGTTGACTGTACTAACCTCACAGCAGCCCAGACTTTGATCCCACTGCGAGAAATTTTCAATCACAGGGACTTCAAATGTGTTGGTGAAATGTGAAGAGCAGTTGGGAGTTTTCTTTTTTGCAGGGCATTTTAAGCCTGAAACTGGGCCTAAAGAAGTTGTTTGGCTAAAGATATTGCAAGATGGCTCAATAATAGTACTTGGAAAATTCCTGTACTTTGGGCTTTACTAATTTTTGTGAACAAGTAATGATTAATAAAACAAAATCCTATGGAATAACACAGGAGAAATGCTGAGATTTTCTAAAAGGTGCCCAAAACAGGAATTTTTTTATTGCGGCATGAAACATCACTGCTTTTGTTGGATACTGCTCCACTGTGGATGACTGCCACGAAAAAACCAGACTAAAGGATAAGCAAATTTATTTTCTTGTTTGGCAACATTCATTGCAGGTTTCGCTTTCGAAGTTGGCTTGCCAGCTACTAACTACTGGACATCACTAGAAGGTTGTTCAGACTTCTCGATCAGTTTCCACTCCTCGGCTTTCTTGAGCGTATCACGTGCTAATTTGTGAACTTTTTCACTGCTTGCTGCCCCTTCTATTTGGGTGACAGCAAGAAGAACTTCCAGGATTTTGCTGTCCACAAGTTTCTCGGCCACCTCCCTCGTGGAGTGCACAAGGTTACTCAGGATGCAGAGCCCGCGGTGCTGGAGGCCTTCGTCCTTGTGAGCAGCCAGGCCGCCAAATATGTCAGTCCAGTCCTGGACCTGCGCATTGCCTTCTCATGTAGCAAGCATGCAGGCCTGTCTCTATGGCCAGACAGAACTTAGAATGATCACCTGGTGGTGTTAAACAGCAAGAATATGCTCTTATACTTCAAATTTTACCTTGCATAATGAACAAACCTGACATATACAAACACTATCTAGTATAGAATCACAGTGCTTCCCAAAAAGCTAGCGCAGAGGCCAGTGTGTGATGTCACACAGTTACCTAATAGCAGAATGCTCAGGTAAAGGTTCATGCTGACTGGACAGTGCAAAAGAGGACAGACATAAAGAAAGGCAAACACAGGACGGCGCTGACTCACAACTAAGGCTTTATTTGCAAAACCTGCACTTAATCATATAGGGTGAAAAAGCATAAAAGCACAAAAAACCACACACAGATGTATGTAACACTCAACAATGGCCTAAAAATGCAATCTCTATCAGACAGACAGATTGATAGTTTGCTAAAGCAGTTTTGCTGCTACTTCGCGATGTGAAAGGCTCTAAGCTTCAACCATTTCCCGTGTGGACTAGTCCTTGCGGGCGTACAGTATCCGTGCACAACATGACAATGCAGTGCACTTTTTCTTTCTCTTCTTCATTACTTCGCAATTTCAAGTCACCATTCTCTAAATTATTTCTATTTTCTTGCAATAGCTTGTTGAAGCAGCTGTGCGCGACATCGCACCCTTCCCTTTCCTAACTTTTCTTACTTTGTATTGCTGGGCAAGTCAGCTTGAGCTTCATAGGGGCTGAAAGAATTACATCAACACTATACCTACTTGCTAAGTCCTTTAGTCTGTGAGAGACACAATGCAAGTTTGGCAGAAGTATGCAAGTATGGCAGGAGCAAGGGATGAAAGGCTCAGGTCACTGGCACAGGATTTTGTGATGCACTGCTCTGGCTATGGAACTGGTGATGACTGCATCATTCGCCAGATTTCACCTCAGTCCACATGTGCTGCGGCAGCGACATTTGCCTGTGGAGCTTCGAGGCGGCTTTTCTCAAGTCATTCACACACGATGCAGTGGGCAGTAGTTAGCGGCTGCTACACTAGCCTGATGGCCGTACTGCGCAACCTGTTCCTGCCAAGAGCGCTCCATGCATTAAGTGGCATACCATCTTGGCCTCGGGCATAGCAGGGTTGGCCCAACTGAAGAGTTGCATCATGTACTTGATGAACATGGCAACGCTCTCATTCGGCTGCTGCAATCTTGAGTGCAGAGCAATTTCAGCCTTCTCCTTTCTCTCATAGGTACAGAACATCCCTAACAACTTTCAGCGAAAAGTTTCCCCGTTGGTGAAAGAAGCCTAGTGATTCTCGAACCACATCCTGGCCGAGTACTGCAGTGTGAATCCAGTCTTCAATGTCCTCGAAACTGTTACTGTGGAGCGATGGCGGCGACCGAAGTACATGAAGGACAAATGGCGGGATGTTTCTGGAATAATGAGTTGTCCAGCTGCCCGTAATGGGAGTCATGGCCCTTAAGTGGTGCTGTCATTCAGCCAAACTCTGGTTGTAAGCCTCGCAGGCAGCAGCTCACCTTGTGAATGAGTGTCGGGTCCATGCATTGAGAATCGGTTTCGAGGGTGTCTTTGAAGTCAGCGTACATGGGACACTAACTACCCAGTGGCTCCACCAAATATGTCACTGACAGACGGTTGATGTACACAGGGAAGGTTTACTAAGAGGTGCTGGGATGCACAAGGCAGCTGGGAGCGTGAAAGAAGAAAGACAAAAAACCGCTGGCCCCTAGCATGACCAAGGCTAGCCAAGTGCCAGATAATACGAATCGACCACTTGACAGCACCACAAGAGTGGTTAGTAACGTGGCAATATGATTAGCCAACCACCACGCATGCTGCAAGTGCTAGACCTAGATTGGCCCATTAATTTCCAGCAAACTAGCAGTGCCGAACAAAGAGGGGAGGTTGTGGAAATGTACGAGCAGCAGCTCTGAAGAGCAGTGGTTCAACCCCCTTCAAAGAACGGCACTAAAATCTAGTCCCCCCGACTATCACTTTGCTCTTCCATAATGTGCGAATGATGCCCAAGGTTGAAGAGTAGAATGGCAGCCACACTGTACGTTTAGTAAAGTAACGTACTAATTACACAATTCTAATGCGCCTTTGATTTTGACTTGCACCTGATTTTGATGCTCTTGAAAATAGAAAATCTGTGTAGATGTCTGAAGTGGCAATAATTTCTGCCTGAGCCTTAGTGCTCATCTCTCATACAGTTCTTTTTCACCGTCCACGCACCACAACACGTCACCCACCTCACCGTTGTTTGCATTTAAATTGCCAAACCCCTTGAAATCTAGCTGAACCGTGTCAGACAGGATAGTGCCCCACACCTTGACCAAACATGCTGCCACTTCATCCTCTGATGTAGCACGCTTGAGCCTGTCACTTGGCATGTCTTTCGGGTCAGCAGCTGAGCACAATAACCACTGAGCCACCGCAGCAGCTAAGTACAGCTTTTGTTTTGCACCCAAATGTAAGGCACATTTCATTCTGAGGATCAATTTTTGTGAAAAAGGTGTGCATTAGAACCTGGTAATAATGGTATGTGTGTACATTTAAGGGATTAGAATTTAGTCATTCACATGGTAACTAAGTTACTACATTTACACTGGTTTATCCGTTCCAAGTACAGGCCCCCTCGTACACAATTATTTATAGTCAAGGTAGCGTGATGGCATAGCACAATGTCTACAACAAAAATTAAACGATTGTACTTGTCTACTTAAGAGCAGAAATGCAAAAGCCATTTTCCTTTTTCTCCTCCCTTTTTAATTTTTTTATCATTTTGTGTCTTTTTATTTATATAATTTCCCATTTTTGTTTTTTTTTATTTCATTGCACATACGTTGATATGCGTTCGTTACATATACATACATACATATATGCTCATTACATATACATATATAGTGCACAACAGCTGTATCTTACCGGTACTCACCTACGGGGCAGAAACATGGAGGCTAACGAAAAGAGTTCAGCTTAAGTTAAGGACAACGCAGCGAGCCATGGAAAGAAAAATGATAGGTGTAACGTTAAGAGACCCAGAAGCGGGCTGAGTGGGTGAGGGAACAAACGCGGGCTAATGACATCCTAGTCGAAATCAAGAGGAAGAAATGGGCTTGGGCGGGGCACGTAATGCGAAGGCAAGATAACCGCTGGTCTTTAAGGGTAACGGAGTGGATTCCATGAGAAGGCAAGCGCAGCAGAGGGCGGCAGAAGGTTAGGTGGGCGGATGAGATTAGGAAGTTTGCAGGCATAGGGCGGGCGCAGCTGGCAAAGGACAGGGCTATTGGAGAGGCCTTTGCCCTGCAGTGGGCGTAGTAAGGCTGATGATGATGATGAAGATGACATTGCTTATGAACTGTTGCTTAATCATTTGTTTTATTTTACCACACAACTTATGACTGACAGTTCGTGCAGCCAACTTCTGTCCACAAACTTCCGTCCACGCCGCTCATGAGCCAAGAAAGGCTTATCTTAAAAAGATTTCGGCACCCCTTCAACTTAGTCCTAATGTGGCACTGAAGTGCAGCAGTAATTCTGCTGACTTACCTCAACAACTTTGCGACAGGCTTCAGTGCTGACAGACGTAAGCATGGCCAATGCTCCAGCAGCAGCCAGGGCTGTGTCATAGTCATCGTCCTCAAGGCACAGTGTCAAGTACTTCACTCGATCACCCTTCTCGTACACTTTGACAACCTAATGAACATGTCATTATAAGAATCTGCAGATCCTAAGCAACCTACTCAGCTCATCACAATCGCTTCTTTCATGTCTCTAAGCTTTTCACCAGTCATCACAATACTGCTTTATGTTATTTCTGCTCCTTTCAACTAATGGCACGCATCATCTTTAGGAACATTTTGTGCCCTATTCCAGGTGTCCCAGCTAGCTTTAGCCAAAGATTACAATATAACGAGGCAACCTCAACCACATTGTAGTTACACAGTATTTTCTTCAATTGAATAATTGAAATTACTTGAAAAAAAAAACTTTTAGCTATTACTTTCTGAAAAACTTTTCCATGCCAAATTGAAGAGAATGCCAAAAAACATCTAATTCATCAGTTTTTATTTTGATATATGCTATTGAGTTTTTTTTCGGAGTTGAAAGCATGCAAAATATGATAAAATCCCATGTGACAATGCGCTTGTATAGCAGTCAATGTTGCCGCGAATGTTACAAGGTGAAAACAACGAAGCCGGGCTGGTAGCAAAACTCAAAGTAGTACTCGCACCTGTGACCGGGCCGCATTCAGTGCGGAAAGCAGCAGGCACACCGGTTCCTCGGGGCTATACACAGGCCGCAACAAAACTGCATTCCTAGTCATCAGTTGGGCGTTTAGTTTGTCAGGATGGAGAAAAAGCACCAATTTCAGAAGCTAACCGCTGCACTGGGATGCGAAGGCACCACATGCGAGGTTCCCGACACGAAACGCTGTCCGCCAACTTAGAACCCAACCTAGTGTTTCGGCCTGCGTACAACTGCCGGGAACTGGTGCTCACGGTGTTTTTTTCCGCACTCGCAGCCAGATCACAGATATTACTTTCAGTTTTGCTGCCAGCAACCATTTGACAGTTTCTGGCCCATCACTTTTGCAGCACCACAGAATGTTGCTACATTCACAAACTCCGCATCTGAGAGCCCCACTGTCGCGGCATGCAAGCGCATGGTCACATGGGATTTTTAGAGCGAGAGCTCTACTTCCCAACCAAAGCTGCAAAAGCCGGGCCTTCACTGAAGCCTTGACCTTGAATAAATAAATAAATAAAATAAGCATTGCCGCGATGATTCGTACCCACTGCAGCGCGAACGGATCAACTTCGCTGGCCTCTGCACGAGAGCACTATGCTATCGCCGCAGCGGGTCACTCCTCCTGTTAAACTGCAACACACTGTCGTACTGTACATTGCACATCATTGTCTTCATCAACTTCCATATAAGGCGCGAGCAGATAAGATCATCTTAACCTGAGTCTAATATCGTTGCCAGACGTGCGGACGACCTAGCAAAGCAAAACCATGAGCCAATCAGACTAAACACATGCTTTCATACGTCTGCTCGGTTTAACTAGGTTAAAACTCTACAATTTTTCATAATTTGTGTTCTTGCTTTTCAACAAAAAAAAAAAAGAGCTCATCTACTGCATACATCAAAATTAAAGCTGATGAATTAGATGTTTTTTGGCAAGCTGTACACTTTGACACCAAAATTTTCACCAGAAACGTTTTTAGTCGTCTAGCACTAAGGCTTCCAATCTCAAAAAAATGCTGTTTGTCAGCAGCCAGCTAGACCTGCAGAAATAAAAACGAATATGGCCACAACTGGGCTTCAAACCCACGGCGGTGTAAAAACCTCAGCTTCGCCGACCACTGCACGGGAGCGCTATGCTATCGCCGCAACCGATCACCCCTCGAATTTAACTGCCACACACTCGTGCTGTGCATTGCATGTTGTCGTCTTCACCAACTTCCATCCATGCACGATGGATCCAGAACACACTGCAAACATAATGTTCTCTTAAGGTGCGGTCCCAAAATTTTATAGCATGCTACAACTAAATCATCGATTTTGCCAAACTTTGAAGCCAGACCTTCAAAACGTAGCTCAAACAAAAAGCTGAACGCAACGCAACATGCTAGCAGCATACTTCGCCTTTGGCCAAGTAAGCTATATGGGCCACAATTTTTTCTTCTCATAGATTCCTGCATGCATAAACTTTAGTGAATGCATTTATATTGGTCTAAAGGTTCGAGACAGTACTGAAATTGAACGAAATGGTTACTTATGAGATGGAGAATGAGTGACAGCTTCACCTACCGTAGTGAAAGTCCATGTTTTGCAAAGCTTGAAATTAAAATTCTGCGTGATCGTGTTTGATAGTTAATCTGGTGTTTATGCTTAAAGCGTGCTCGTGCAATCCTTTTAAATTTATTTATTTATTCAATTCAAGATACAAAAATGCTCTGAGTAACTACACACAATGGTCAACAACATGGCTGTAGTTTCCTCTACCTATCTTTCCTCATCACCTTTTTAACCTTTGGCTAAAGTAACTGAGGCACCTTATAGTATAAATAACTGTCATCCAACCAACAATGTTGCAATGGATTGATGTCTCATCATGCTATGCTTATACAATACAGTCAACTCTCGACAGTCTGAACTCAAAGGGCATCAAAAATTTGTTCCAATTATACAGAGCTCAAACTGAGGGAAGCCTTTTTGATAACACTTAAATGTTGATGGGACCTAAGAATCAGACTAGAAGTTTGAATTAAGTGACTTCAAACTAACAAAATCCACTACACATGGCAAGTAATGTGTTCAACATGATGGGTGACTTGCCTCTTCGCTTTGTACCAGATTTAGGATGCACTGGATGCCGGCACGCTTCAGCATGACGTGGTCCTCATAGCAGTAGTTCTCTATTGTGGTGATGCCTCCATCCTTGATCATGCGGGCCCTTTGGGATCAGATCATGTGCAGGGTAACAAGAAGCCATCTCATACATGTCATAGCAGAAGTTAGCAGCTTTGCATCGTTGCACTTTAATGCAATTGTTTGTTGTGGCCATATTAAGACTGGGTTCTAAGCATTCAGTTCATTAAGACCTAGCAAAAAAAAAAAAAAATGTAGCCGTGTTCAAGATTGCTTGATGAGACCACTGGAGGAATGCATGCACCTTTGCTCTCCTCATAACACCCTTTTCCTCCTCACAACGCTCAGCCAACCAGTACACTTTCTTACGCGCTTTTTGTGAACACAAGAGCTTTCTAGTTCAGACAGTAAATGCATAGCTGCATTGTGCAAAAGAAAGCACTTTCCAATTCAACCACAAGCAGTAAATTGCTTTGTGGATGTGCTTCCAGGAAGAAAAAAAAATGTTTGGTGACAAATCCATCATGTAATATGCATATATGAAAACTAGTGGTTACAGCCATTCAGAATACTTTGAAGCCCATGACATAAAAATGAAGTTTGCATCCAAAACCGACCAAATGGTTTATCTTCAGCTTAATAGATTATTTAATTGATCAAACAGCCTAGAGAGGAACTCATGCTAGGGTGACCTAACACAGGGGCACCTATAATTCTCTTATGCGTAAGCAATGCGTTAGCGTTCAAAGCTGTTGATGCCTTCGCGAAAAGTGACTAGTGTGGAGCTTTGCAAGACCCAGCTGCTCTTCCCAAGCTGTTGCTGTACACCACCTGCCATGGCGGGCAGGTGGACGCTTCACAGAGACAAACCTGGTCTGGTGACATCACTGCCTGCCAGCCAATCAGGATTTTTCTGGACAATGCCGGAAGGTCGCCGCCGGCTTTTTAATGCGATAGTGTTAAGGCTCCCGCTCTGCAAAAAATCCGGTAGCGGCGATGTTGTGAGTGAAACATCTCCGGAGAAGCAACCTAGGTGGGCCATCTAGGCCACATGACCTTGTGGCGTCATCACAATGTGCCCACCAGTCTGTGAACAAGCTGACCACCATTGCAGGTGGCAGTTTAATTAACGACTGATCACAAGAGGTTGCTCGGAAAGAGCAACGTGGGTCACGCAAGCCCCACTGGTGGCAGCACCTGCCATTGCAGGACAGTGCCTCATCGTTGCACTACTGCACCAGGAGTGGTATCAGGATTCCCAGAGATATATGAATGTAAAGTCGAGAATGACCAATTCCACACATACGGTCATTAACCCATTAATGCTATCACGCCATACCCTTAAGGCCGAGCTTTAATGTTCCCTCAATTTTTTTGCTTCAAGGAGGGTTCTACGCTATCGCATACAACACTTCCCTTTAAGTGTCAAGTCTAAAACCGGGAACTCATTTCGACAGTCCACCACCTTTGCCCAACACCACAAAATAAGGTGACAACACTGACAGGCAATCAAGCACAAGGATGCAAACTCGGTCAGTAACCTGGGAGTTTGAACGCAAGATACAGTGGACAGGAGTGCAGCTGTTGTCAAATGCCAGCAAAAGAGTGCCAGCTTCTTTTCTGTAGCCAGTCACAAGATAATCAGCAAATATGTTATGTGGGCTCACCTGACACTCTCACTGACCGTTGCAAGGTTTGTGAGTGCCATCAGAGATTCAAAGTTCTGCAAAGCTGAGCAATCTGGATGCAGTAAGGACATAAGAGGCCGGATCACTTCCACAGCCTGTAAAGCAAGCATGACACATCAAAATTTAGAAACCGCTGCCACAGTGCAATGCTGACTTGATAAGAGAAGATTCATCTTTATCTTTGTCAGCCCACAAAATTTGCTGTCAAGCCATGTAGCAGGGCACACCTCGTCCATGCCCCTACAGAGCTCTGCGCTTCCAAGGGTGCCATAGGTTCCCAACACAAAGCTCAGCAGCAAGCTCTGTGGGTTGGAAACCAGTCGCATCACAAGTAAATCAGACATATGCTTCCATGATCTAATTTAATTATGGTGATGTCCTGGGTATCAGAAATTTGGAGGCCTTAGTATGTTAGCACATAAATGAGGAACTGAAATGTTTTTCAAAGTGCGGTATGCCTTATAAATTCCACAAGGCCACACTTCAATGCACTGTTAGAACTGCGTTCCGTTCACTGAAGATGCCAGCTGCACATGCAACCTTGACCAGTGGGAGTGCACATGCAATTAGATCCAGTTATTTGTCATCACCTACTTAAATACTCAAAACAAAAAACAGCAAAAGTTGGTAGTTTGCACTTTTCAGGCATGAGACGTGTTATTGATGGCAATTTTGAGACAGCACCAAATTCGCAAGCAAACATCACTGTGAAAGCAGTTTGTCATCTAAACGAACAAAGAAATTTTTCTTCTGAGCCAAGTCTGTCAGATCACTTCACAGACCACTGCTTTAATTATTGAGCTATTGGGAGTTGACGAATGCTAAGAGGAACGGGCAGTGTAGGTATAGTATACAGCATCACATGAGGAAGACAACATACACGATGCTGTCTGCACCTAGTTAATGGACCTGTTTGATATCTGCCGCAAACCTGTGCAATATTACTAACCCCCTGGTGTGAGAATTGGAGGAAGTGGGGTGTTCACACACAGAAAGTAAACTCAAGAATAAAGCGGCCACTGTGTATAGTGTCAAAATCATCACCTTCAGGAATGAGGATGCTGACATGGCCAAAGAATATGCTACAAAGAAAAATAACAGGTGTGGACATCTTCAAAATTCTTGTGAACAGATTTCTGAGTATTGGACTATAGTAGAATACAACTTAAAAAAAACAGCACTTGGTAACATTGCACTGTGGTCCATGGCGTCCTACATTACATCGTTGACGAATCACAACAGTAAGCTAAATCAAATTTTTAATGTCTGACTATATTAAAAACAAGCTCGAGGAATCAACACTCTTGAGCTTATAATTTTGGCTGGTAGTTACCTTGTTGTTAAGGTAGCAAGAAAAGGTTTAACAACATATCACTTTTTTGCCGCGGAGGAATTCTGTGAGGCAGTCCTAAATGTAGGCGGAGCTTCACTGCAGGCTTCGGTTGTACTTGAGTATAATTGCTGATTCGTAACAGACAATTGGAAAAGCAACACAAGGTATGAAACACATAAGGAAGTGTTACAAAGACACTGAAAGCTAAAAATTAACACTGCAAACACTGCCTTCACTGTTGTTTGCCTTGCAATGCTTCTACTAATATCTGCGAGCTGCCACGGTGGCGCAGTGGTTATGGTGCTCGGCTGCTGATCCAAAAGACGAGAGTTTGATCCCAACCGTGGCATTTCGATGAAGGCGAAATGCTGAAGGCCCATGTACTGTGCAATATCAGTGCTTGTTAAAGAACCCTAGGTGATCAAAATTATCCGCAGCCCTCCACTACGGCGTTCCCCATAGCCTGTGTCACTTTGGGATGTTAAACCCCGTAAACCAAACCTAATATCTGCTATGATGGCATTCATCATGAGATTCGGTAAAAGAGAAAATCAGAATAATGGCAATATAAAAGCAGCACAAAACATGTCGCAGCAGACATTTTCAACAATAACCACTGTGCAAAACTGTGAACTTTTTAAAAAATGCTCTGCTGGTCCGAGCAGTAAATCGTACACCGAAAGCAGATACGATAGCAAGGCGGGCGAGTTGGTGATACATATTTGAAAAATTACAGCACGGAAAACGGGGACTTCAAAGGTAGAAAACACAGGACAGCACTTGTCCTGTATTTTCTACCCTTGAAGTCCCCGTTTTCCGCGCTGTAATTTTTCAAAGATTGATCCTGCTGCTAACATCAAGACAAGAGTGCAATTTTCATGCTCGGGCCGACCCTGAATAATACGGCAAACCAAGAAAATTTCAGGCTGCAGCACCAGAGTCACAAAGCACATGCTTGCTCACCCTTTGTCCAGGAAACGCAACTTCAGGATTGATGGTGATCCCAAGTCTCGCCAGGGCCTGTGCTGCTATGGTTTTCCCATTTGCTGTGTTGTCCAGAGCGAGCTTGAGCAGGGCCTGTGTAAAATGTAGCATGTATTCTGCCCTCCACACAAAATTCATTATGCAGCCAGTCCAGCCATATGATGAAGCAATTTTTTACAACACTTGCCAAGCATTTTAAGCCAGTTATATGAAAATGATATTTACAACCCAAAATTTCAATTATTGGTACTCACAAGAGCTGCAGAAGAGGCGGAGAGATTAGCATAAAATTCCGATCAAGCATCCCTACCTGTGTGAAAGCCCCCCTCCAACTTCACTGCTAACTTCACATTCCGTGCCGTTACAGCAAAGGCCCCCCCCCCTCTTTCCACGCCCTTATCACGCATCACGTCCACGCAACACTGGCCTGCCACATCCAGTTCAAGAATCCAATCTAGTCCAATTCTGCTTCGATAAGCCTGGTCGCTACGTGCCATTTGTCGCTTTGTTTTCGCAGTGCCAGGTGGCTATGCATACCTACACAGCACTTGAGACAAGAAAGGAAGAATGACACAGGATAAGCGCTTGTCCTGCGTCATTCTTCCACTGTGTTCATCTTTGTAGGCGCTATTGTTTCCTGTCTAAAGTACTATACACCATGTTGCCCATGGAAGTTCTTCTAAATACCTACACAGTGGCAAAGAAAATCTAGGTCATATAGTGGCATCAAGGAAACGAAAAAAAAATGCACAAAGGTCTCAACACTTCAAGTTTGACTGGACAATAATTTTGACAATTTGCAGCAGCAAAGTAGGGGAAAGCCAAACTTTGATGAAAGGTAAGTAACAAATCTTTGGACCAATATAGGTCATGTTCCTAGAGATAAATAAAATTTGAAATCTGTGAGCACTGCGAGTTCTTTTTCTGGCAGGAAAATTTTGTCGTTACCATCCTGAATTTCGGTGCCGTTCCAGGATAGAGCACACCAATTCCCCCACCACTTTGCCAGTAATTTCGACTTGTGGGGGTGGGGGGGTAGGGGGGCCTCTTGCACGGAATCTTACTGTAACCCAAATTTCAGAGTCCTATTGGTAAGGCTTAATAAGCATGGCAAATATGCTAAAATTTTCACCTTTCACGCCATATACCCCACAGATAAACCGCCCCTTTGTACATCTCACCTTTGCACCGCCTTGCTGAACAACGTAGCCACGAAGTTCCTGATGCTCACAAATAGCATTGAATACCCTGAAGAAAAGACAGACATGCCAATTTTGACAAGCATGACAGGTATGACAAATTTTGTTTTGTCTCTCTTCTCTATTGCTCCATGTTTAACCTGTCTCAAGCTGTTCACTTCTGACCCAAGCAGTTTTCACAGAAGGTGCTCAAACTACAGTTGCAAAAGGCAATGAACGCACCTGCACTGCATTGTTTAAAAGGGCCACGACACCCAATTTCTGGAACGCAAACTGCTGACTGCACCTAGTTTTTCATATGTCAGACTACAATTTCTCAATACAGCAAACTTCCTTTAAGGCAAACTTGAAAGGACCAGAAAATTTACTCGTATCATAAGAAGTTTGTCGTAACAAAAAATGCCACTGAGAAAGATATGTGAGCATTCTAGGTGTGTGCCAATATGTGTTACATGAAGACAAAGAGGTCAGGAGGTCTTTCAGCAAGAAAATATTGGCGAATAGAGCATTTATTGTACTATGCATGAAGTGAACTGAAGACTGAGAGGGCATAAAACAAGCTCTCACATAGCCCTGCTTGAAAATGGTAATGGTGTATTTTTCCTTTTTCACCGTCTTTCTTACTGTATTCCACAGCGGCTGCTATTTGAGTGCGTTTTTTTCTGATTATTGCTTTCCATCTTGCTACAAGCACTTCAAAGGTGCCCAACACAGTAGCGATGCGTACCTCTAGTATCTCGCTACTTCTCCCAACCACGGGTTTTACACACCTTGCGCCAGCACCCACCGTTTTCATGATTCATGAAGCTCTATGTGTAATCAGTTCATATACAAATCAGTCCCGTAAACGAAAATTAGACCTGCATGCTATATACCCAGCTCACTTGCATTGGCGGTTGCTTTCCCAGACAAGTGGTAGGTAGTGCAAGAGCAAATTTCTAGTTCTTCCGGTAACGTTTGGAGTGCGTATCGTACCAGGATTCGAAACAAGACCACTGGAAGTTCGGTTCGATGCTTAGTAAAATAGGCCACACGTGAGTGGGAGGCATAAATGTTGCTCCGTTTTATCGCCTTTCGAATATTTTTTGACATCACAAAAGTAAAAACTGGAGGGGGCACTAAAGCTTCGGATCAAGGGTATGACAAGATAGAGTTAATGCCCATATACTATGTGGAATTGGTCATTCTCTGCCTTGCATTCATAGATCCCTGGGAGTCCCCACACCTCTCCTGGCACCGTGGTGCAGCGAATAAGCAATTCACTACTGCTCTGCGATGGCAGGTGCTGCCCCCGGTGGGGCTTGTGCAAGCAAGGTTGCTTGGGAGGAGCAATCATTAATTTAATAGCCAGTCTGCTCACAATCCAGTGATTGTGAGCACAATCTGTGAGCTCACAATCTGCTCACAACCTGCCACCTAGGTAGCTTTTTGGGAGATTTTTCGTGGAGTTTTCGCTCTCAGCCAACGAAGCAGTGTTTTCTGCAATACGGGGCCCTTAACGCTATCGTATTAAAGGGCGTAAAAGCAACATATCAAAGTAAAATGTGACCAAACTTTGTTGTGTTCCCGGCCGAACTGGGAAGTAGTAGACACGTTGCTACAGCAAGTGTTAGAACACCCAACTAGAAGGACACTGTTCCTGTACACACCTTGAAGTTTGCGTCAGTGCAACAGCAATGGACGTTGCTTATATCACAACACAAACACCAAAGAAATAAATTCACAATAAGACAACAGCACAGAAATGTATGGCAAGTGGCCAGCTGCCCTCCTGAGTGTACTTAGCAAACCTGCCTCTCGCAGTGCGCCAATTGCTTCGCATGTTGTCTATTCATAGTGTTGCTGGGCAGGCATGAAAGTATACTGGAGGCTATGCCACAGTTTTGGAGGAGGCCATAAATTTTCAGCCTATTTCTTGATACGAAAGCGCATCTTTAGAATGTATCAACCAGCTAACTCTTGACATAGGCGCTGGACCACGTACTGAGCCCACTGCATTGTTTATAGCAAAATTTATTTAGTAATTTCAAAGCAACGACTGAATAGTGCCTAGTGCCTAAGCTTATATTATAAATAGCAGAACAAAAAAAAAGAGACTTAAAGCAATAGCTAAAACATGAAAGGTGAACAAAGCATTGCACACCTGCAAAGAAATTAAAAGACCACCGACAGTACCTGGAAATCATCTCTCGGCTGTTTTTGCTTTCTGTTGACGACAATGCCACAAGTGCCACTGTAACGCCAGTCTCGGCAAGAATTTTAGTGCGTTTATCAACATGCTCTTTGGAATCCTGCAAGTCAAACAATGGGACACAGAAATGACAAATACTTGAATCACATTAATAAACCAGCCATCATGACATGCACTGCAACCTGAAAGTCCAAGGGTGGAATCGATCTCAAATAAGACTCTGTTTAAAGCAAGCAGAACTTCGAGGCAGTGTTGCACAGGTTTTTAACAGCAATGTGTAACAAAAGCAAGGAACCAAGGAAAGGCGGAAAATTAAAAGTTTGCAAGATAGAAATATATTACTGAGATACATAAAGGTATGGCATTGAATATTAAGCGCCTTTAGGCTTCTGTTCTTGGTACCCAAAGGTACGTGCTGGACTGCCCACTGTAAAACACTCCATGATTACATCCACTTCTGGCTATAAGACAAACTGGTTTTCTTCTTTGTTGCCTAATCGGAACAGTAATGATTCCTTGAAATCATTACCATGCCAATTAGGCAACTGAACTGATAATGGTGTCATAGGAAGCCAGTCAAAACTACAACTGAGGGAAACAAAAGGAAAACAAAACACAGCAAAATCATGACCCTTATTTCAATCAATTACACTTTTGGTCCTGAATTTGTTCTAGGTTTGTTTCACTACAGTACTCTGCAATGAAGAACAGCAAAAAAACTTACCAAAATATGCTCCTCTGGCACATGCTGCTTAGCAAACTTTGCAAGTTCCTTGAGTTCTGGTATAATTTCCTGCTTCTCATAGCTGTTTGTGAGGTTGACCAATGTTGTCAGCACACCATAGAGAACAGACTTTTGCTCAGTCTGCAGAAAAGTGAGGTGGCACTAAGTTTAACATAATGCTCTCTCACATGCTTTTTTTTTTCTGCATGACAAGTCTTTGGAGTTTGCAAGATATCACTGCTAGCAAAAAAAAAAAACCAAGAGCGAGAAGCTCCCTCAATACATGACAACTGAATGAAGCCAGGCTTACACAGTCAACTCTCGACTATGCAAAGTTTAAATTAAGGAGAGCCATTTTAATACACTGAATGTTGATGGAGCCAGAACATTAGTTTAAATAATCAGAAGTTCCAGTTAACTCTTTCGCTATTGTAAAAATGAGTGTTTTTGATAGGCCTGGGACATCATTTTTTCCTGCAAAATACGATAGGTGTAAAAAAGCGAAAATTATGTGAAAATGATGAAAATAAAATGTGCTTTCAGAAGACTTACTTCAACTCAAGCACTTTGTGTGAATATTGCAAAAAAAAAATTGGAAAACAAGAAAATTGAAAATTTCGAAAAAATTGTATTGACAATACAATGTACCTTGGAGAAAAAATATTAAAAACATTCTGGAATGTTTTTAACATTTTAATAGAAATCCCTCAATGGCATGCACGGAAGGAGTCGTCTACTCAATTCCTTTGTCTTGTCGCAAGGTATACATCGGCCAAACAGGCCGATGCATCAATGAAAGGCTAAGGGAACACAAGAATGATTTTATCAGGTATATGACTCTGGAATCTGCCAGTCCACTGCCGGAACTGTGACCCAAAAAAAGCCGTGCCACCCAATGTTCGAAAAAGCCACTGTGTTAAAAAAGCACCGGAACAAGCTGACACGTGAAATAGTGGAAGCTACCGAGATTTTGAGGCACGAGGGTGAATGTGTAAGCGCACCCTCGGCTTCACTATCGAAAAAAGAGTGCCTTTCTTTCTGCATCTGTTTGACTTAATCTTGGTTTTACAAAGGAGGTGCATTCTCTGCTTTTTTCGCCAATCTCCCTTTTATCGATTTTATTACTTTTTCTTGCTTTTAGACTTACTTTTTGTTGAATTTCATTTTTTGGTGTTTTATATTTCTCTCTCGGTTTTACTGCATCTCATCTTATATTTTTAGCCGTGTTTTTTATTGGTTTCACTTTTCTTGCTCATCCCAGTTTTCTTTTTATCCTTTTAGTTATCTAGCACACTTCATCTTCTGTGTTTAGCTGCGTTAATTGTTGGCTTCATCTGTTTTGTTAAATTTTCGTTTGCGTACCTGATCACTATTGTGTTTTCATTGCTTGTTTTTTTCTTGGCACTACGCCTTTCTCATTTTTCACCACGTTTGATCTTTGTTGGTGTGTATGTTTTGGTTCAATGTTATCGGACCCGTTCTTGCAAATTCCTTTAGTCAAACCGCACCACTATTTCACGTGTCGGAGGTTTTTCTTTTTTAAATGACTTGGTAAAAGATATTTTTTTTTTGTCTCATCTTGTTCTGGTTTTATCCTGCCCTGTTCAATTCTTTGGTCTTTAGCCCTTGTCATTTTACCACTACTTGTCATATCAGTTCTGTTGCCACGAGTGCATAAAATTTTCGCCCCTTGTCGGCGCCTGTGTTTTGGGTATATATGCAGTTTCGGTGTTCTTGAATAAATTTGAAGTTCAGCGCCTGTAACGTCGTCTTCTATGTCTTCTGTCCATATTTTTTAAGCGCTGTCAACAAAAGAATGGATCACCACCAACTAGCCCAACAACTTGTCCTATCCATTTCCAGTGGGCCTGGAGTCTATTCTTTTTTGGGCAGGAGGAAGTAAATTTTGCTCACATGATATCAAGACACTACAGAAACCAGACATATCATTCATTACATCACTGCAATTCGTAAACTGGCTCCATGAGAGAAAAATACATAAAACAAGTGAAAAATAACGCCTACGGGCTAACAGGTGCCCACGTTTCATGCTGAGGTTGTGCAGTTTCTTTGTCAGAGTCAAATTCCAACGAAGAAACTGCACAACCTCAGCACAAAATGTGGGCACCTGTCCGCCCTTGGGCTTCATTTTCAGCTTCTTGCCTGGTTTTTCGCTCATGGACCAGTTTACGCATTGCACTCAGGTCATATGTCTGATTTCCGTACTGTCTCGACATCATGTGGGCAAGGTTAATTTCCTTCTACCCAAAAACGAATAGAAAATCAGGGCAACCACCTTGAATTGACGCTTTGTAATAGCCCAAAGCTGTTTGTGAAAGCTGCGAATGTCTTCAGAATGGTCCTAAATTCTCCGAAACGTCTTCCAAAACACTTTCTTGCACAAATAAAAGCAAGCATAGTAAAGCATTTTCAAGCAATTTACAGCCAAACCTCGTTATAACGAACTCAAATATTACGAATTATTGGCTATTTCAAACTGAGCCTAAATATTTTCAAAAAACATGCATTTCTTACTTTATATATCGAAGGCAGCTCGCCATAAAATGGACATATTGAACTGCACAGCGCCAAGCTGCGCCAGCTCGGATGTCAGGTGGCAGGCTTTGCCTCACTACAAGCGTGACTTTGAAAACTGCCTTTTTTCGTGTAGTGTCAGAAAAAAATTTCTAGCTAAAAAGGGTTTTAAATTATAAATTCAAACTTTTGATGGCTAGTTTATAAACAAATCGGAAACATTTTGTATGTTCCAGAATGTTTTTAATATTTTTTTTCTCCAAGAAATATTGCTTTGTCTATACGTTGTTATTGGGTTTAATGTCCCAAAGCAGCTCAAGCTGCCATAGTGGAGGGCTGCGGATAATTTCGACCACCTGGGGTTCTTTAATGTGCACTGACATTGCATAGTTAATGGGCCTCCAGCATTTCACCCCAATCGAAATGCGACCGCTGCGGCCAGGATCGAACCCGCGCCTTTCGGGTCGGCACTCCAGGACCATAACCACTAAGCCACCTCTCTGTGGTGGCTGTCCTGTCTTCTATATACAAATTTTTTCGCAATATTCACACCAAGTATTTCTTTTTTAAATAAATGTCTTCAGAATGCACATTCTATTGCGATCATTTTCATATAAATTTTGATTTTTTACACCTCACATAACTTGCAGAAAAAAAATTATGTCTCAGACCCATCAAAAGCAGTCATTTTTCCCATGGAAACGAAAGAGTAAAACCGATAACCCCTCAAGCACAGGTTCAAACTCAAACATAAAGTAAAACTCCTGTTAAGACTAAATCTGATACTTTATTAAAACTTCTTTCTGGGCGAGTTGGGACATCCTGATTCTAGAAAAAAAACATCGCTACTGTTTAGTGTCTAGTGTTTCGTCTCCTGTTGTGTGGTTGCATGTGTTAGAGCCGTTTTTTTCTAGAATCTGTTAAGGTGATATCTTTAATAAGCTGAATAATGCTAGACCAGTTGGTTAGTTTCCCATAAGACTCAATGTAAAATATATCTGCTTAAGGTGACCTTTTTTTTTTGCGTGTGCTTTGATTACGGGCATGTAATGCGAAGGCAAGTAAACGATGATCCTTAAGGGCAACAGACTGGATTCCAGGGGAGGGAAAGCATAGCAGGGGGTGAAAGAAAGTAAGGTGGGTGGAAGAGATGAAGAAGTTTACAGGGATAGGGTGGCTGCAGCTGGCACAGCACGGGATTTATTGAGTAGATATGGGAGAGGCCTCTGTCCTGCAGTGGGCGCAGTCAGGCTGCTACTTATGATGGTGATGATGGTTAAGATGAACTTTCGCAGCGACCGCAAACCAGAGCGACCCCGCACAATGGCATTCACAGTGCCTCCGCGCAGTGCTATCAAGGAAAGAAAACAATATATGAATGGCTCTATGCTAGAAAGCACACCCCCACATATAACTTCCGTGCAGCTTTCCGCAAAACTGCGAGAAAGGTGCCTTGTGGAAGCGCACTTTCTTAGGGAACGGCTTTCTTGTCGACGTGGCAAACCATCACCACGTGCCTACACTGGCGCAGAGGTCTGATATGGCCAGATCGGCAGGCGACTGCCTCTCACAGATTAAAAGGTGCATATGAGTGAAGTGCACATGCTCGTTGACTTGGTGCTCCAGGGCGCATTTTCAACTGATGCGATATTACAACACACGTTATCATAGTGCAGATATGGCCAGATATTGGTGTGTGCACGCACTGCCTGCAACGCATGGAAAGGCGCACGGTGTGCCTGCTCGTGGAGTTGGTAACAGATATGCTGCAGAAGAGCTTGGAGCAGGATGGAAAGCAAAAATCAGAAGAAAAAAACACATATAGCAGCAGCTGTGGGATAGAGTGACAGAAAAAAAGAGACTGTGATAAAAGACACCTAGACCATTGCCATTTTCGAGTAGGATAACACGAGCTTGTTTCATGCCCTCTCAGTCTCCAGCTCACTTCATGCATAGTACAATAAATGCCCTATTTGTAATTATCCTCTCCCTGTAAGGTTATATTCACTGTTTTAATGTAACATATATGGACACACCTAACATGCTCAAATATCTTCTTTAGAGTCACTTCTGCTCAGCCAAACTTCTTATAAGACGAACAAATTTTCTGGCCCGTTCAAGTTCATTTTAAAGGGAGACTACTGCATTTGTATTAAGCAAGTCTTTTTGCAGATGAAGAGGCACGCCTTGTGGTATTTTTATACTCAGTACAAAAACCAAAAAAATTCTGTGTTCAGAATACTAACTGAGCATTGCCTTGCAACAAGGATTCGGTAAAATCGCGTTGAAGAGCTGGCCTGAACACCAGACCTTTGCCAAGTCGATGAGAGCGTGGATTGCGTCCTTGTCACCGATGAGGTCTTCTTTCACCTCGGCATCAAGAGTAAGGTATGCCAGGCCCTCAGCGGCCCACTTTCTGAGACTCTTGTCTTTCTTTGGGTTAATGAGAAAGCTGAAATGTAGACAAAATTTTAGTCTGGTACACAACACTTAAGAGTAATTGCTCTATCATCTTATAAAGGAAAAAAATCACTGAAAAGGCTATAGGCCAACACCAATTCATTTAAAAAAAATAATGCTCACTTTCGGCATGTAGCTACGAGCTTCAGTGTGGTGCCATCGGAGAAGGGCCGCAGGCTGCTGTCAGTGCCACCAAAGGAGCCTAGCTTGCAGAGGCCCTGTTGCGAAGGCCCAGTAAAGTGAGGTTTGCTGCACTGTTTTCCACATTAGAGCATGATGATGATGTATGCAATTTTTTTTTCTAATTCCCAAAATGCATCTCTCATTACTCAGTATGTTCTCTTTTCCATCAATTTTAGAGAAAAATAAAATAAGTTGTCACATGAGAACACGACGGGTCACTTACAACAAGTGCACGGACTCTTATGTTGTCGTTCTCAGACTTGTAGAGCTTCTTCAGAATGCCCATTCCGGAGGATATGATACTGGTGCATTTATCCTTCTTCGAAGCTGCCGCTATGATGGCCTCAGCAGCGACTCTCTGTAAGGTGCAATGGTGTATTGCAGTGGAATGAATGCATGCTTTGGGGCGTGAGGAAGTAACAAGAAGCCATGGACCCAGCCTTGTAATTGACGACTAGAACCCAGGTATCCAGGCACTAAAGCCAGGCATTTAGGCTAAAAAAATTAAAATAAGTGATTAAAAACGAAAAATAAGTGTCTTCAATGATGCCTGCTGTCCTTCAACAACAAACTGAAATCGTATGAGTAAGCTGAAATTTATTAAAGTCAACCTCTTCACACTGCTACTGTAAGAGGATAGTGCACCACTGCCTATATTAGTCTAGCATGAAAAGCTCATACTCTCAGAAACATTCTGCTATAAATTACAAACGACATCATTAGGTTCTCAAACTTTCAGCTTCTCCCGTTCCCTGCAAGCATCCTTTTATATTTTGAAGAACTCTTCTCCCATTCTCTACAAGCATTCTTTTATACTTTGGAGAACTCTTTCGCAATCATAATAGAATTTTTGCAGCACGAACAAGACGGGGACTAGGATGGTGAACAAGCACGACAGGACGAGCGCTGCGCTTCCAACTGATACTTTATTGAAAAAGCCACAGCTTAAGTACAGTCCTACAATTCGGCTCGTGAAAATCAATATATGGTTTCCAAAAATGCTAATCATTATCATGCAGCACTGATGACAGTGTGCTGACATACTGACTGCCTCCTAGCCTAATATGATATGCCTCTATGACCTCTCTTTCTACCTGATCTTTTCCGCACCCAAGAAATTTGGTTTTTCTAAACAGGGGATTTGCATTTGCGATCACAACAAAACGCAAGATGACCTCTCTTTCCATCCTTGGCCAGATCCATTGTTGTTGACAGCGCTTAAAAACATGGACAGAAGACAGAAAACATGGAAGACGACGTCACAGGCACTGAACATCAGCTTTATTCAAGAACCACCAAAACACTGCAAAATACAGGCGCCAACAAGCGGCGAAAATTTCATGCACTCATGGCAACTGGAATGATATGACAAGTAGTGGTAAGACAACAAAGGCTAAAAACCAAAGAATAGAACAAGGCAGTTTAAAACCAGAACAAGAGGAGACAAAAAATAACTTTTACCAAGTCATTAAAAAAAAACCTCTGACAAGTGAAATAGTGGTGCAGTTTGAATAAAGGAATTCTCAAGAACTGGTCCGATAACATTGAACCAGAACATACACACAAACAATGATCAAACTTGGCGAAAATGAAAAAGGAATGGTGGCAAGAAAAAACACGCAATAAAAATACAATGGTGATCGGGTAAGCAAACGAAAATTTAACAACACAGGTGAAGCCAACAATTAATACAGCTAAACACAGAAGATGAAGTGCGCTGAATAACTGAAAGGGTAAACACGGGGTAAAAAAAACGTGCATGAGCAAGAAAAGTGAAGCCAGCAAATAACACGTCAAAAGGTATAGGATGAGGTGCGGTAAAACCGAGAGAGAAAGATAAAATATCAATAAATGAAGTTCAACAAAAAGTAAGAAGGCTAAAAGCAAGAAAAAGATAATAATAAAAGGAATAAAAGGATGAATGGCAGAAAAAGCAAAAAATGCAACTCCTTTGTAAAACCAAGATTAAGTCAAACAGATCCAGAAAGAAAGGCTAACTCTTTTTCCGACAGTGAAACCGAGGGTGCGCTTGCACATTCAACCTCGAGCCTCAAACTCTCGGTGGCTTCCACTATTTCACGTGTCAGCTTGTTCCGGTGCTTTTTTAACGCAGTGGCTTTTTCGAACAATGGGTGGCATGGAAACAGTGGAAGTCACCGAAATTTTGAGGCCCGAGGGTGAATGTGTAAGCGCACCCTCGGCTTCACTGTCGAAAAAAGAGAGCCTTTCTTTCTGCATCTGTTTGACTTAATCTTGGTTTTACAAAGGAGTTACATTCTTTGTCTTTTCCCCCAGTCTCCCTTTTAACGCTTTTATTATGATCTTTTTCTTGCGTTTAGCATTCTTACTTTTTGTTGAATTTCATTTATTGACATTTTATCTTTCTCTCTCGGTTTTACTGCAACTTCATCTTATACCTTTAGCCGTATTATTTATTTGCTTTACTTTTCTTGCTCATATGTGTTTTTTACCCCATTTTTATCTTCTTAGTTATTCAGCACACTTCACCTTCTGTGTTTAGCTGCGTCAGTTGTTGGCTTAGCCTGTGTTGTTAAATTTTCGTTTGCATAGCCAATCACCATTCTCTTTTCATTGCGTGCTTTTTTCTTGCCACTGTGCCTTTCTAATTTTTGCCATGCTTGATCTTTGTGTGTATGTTTTGGTTCAATGTTATCGAACCAGTTCTTGAAAATTCCTTTAGTCAAACCGCATCACTAATTCACGTGTCGGAGGTTATTCTTTTTTAAATGACTTCGTAAAAGTTATTTTTTGTCTCAACTTGTTCTGGTTTTATCCTGCCCTGTTCTATTCTTTGGTTTTTAGCCTTTATTGTTTTACCACTACTTGTCATATCATTTCTGTTGCCACGAGTGCATAAAATTTTCGCTGCTTGTTGGTGCCTGTGTTTTGGGTATATATGCAGTGTTTTGGTGGTTCTTGAATAAAGTTGAAGTTCAGTGCCTGTGACTTAGTCTTCCTTGTTTTCTGTCTCCTGTCCGTGTTTTTAAGCGCTGTCAACAACAATGGATCAGCACCAACTAGCCCGATAACTTGTCCTACTTCACCAGATTGTGGTGCTCCCTAGCTCTTTCATTAAAATAATGTCATGTTTGCCCTATGTACACTCTGATGCAGGTAAGTGGAATACTGTAAACCACATTAATTGTGCACCGTGTGAAACAGAGTTCGTAATAAATCATGCATATAAGGCTTTTTAATTTTACCATCATCGGACAAATTTTTGATAGCTTGCAAGAAGCAGAGAAGAGCACATTTCCGTTATATCTGCTCGCTATCTTCTTTAGGTTGGTGGATAGCTTGTGAACACATGGAATCAGTTGTGTTCCATATGTTCACAAAGAATCACTTGTATTCCGCTCATCCTGTCGTGCTTGTTCACTATCTTAGTCTGTCTTGTTCATGCTGCAAAAGTCTTCTATTATGCATCAATACCAACTGGCCCAAACATTGGTGCTTCTGCTTTGTGCATCACATGTGGTAAGTGATGTGAACCTGAAACACGAGTTCTCATGGAGGCTCAGGCTTTTGGGTGGTGTAGCCATACAGACATACACTCCTTGCATAGCACACGTCCAACTCATCAGGGCTTCATTTTTTTCTTTCCCTGACAACTGCCTTCACACCTTTGCTCTACACTGATATGCTGAATACTACACCTGCACAGTATGTGCATCGACATGCAAAGCTGGCATTGCAAGCTTCACTACCTTGATGCAATGCAGTGATTATTTGCAAATGAGCTGTCTGCTCGTTTGGCTCTTGTCACTTGTTGAAGCACGAACCACTTCTTTCACAATACTTTTTCACTATAATGATCTCTTCCTCTAAAGCCAAGTGGAGGGGGGTGGGCAAGTTATACTGTATCTATTTAAAATCACCAACGGGGCAGGTAGATCTCAGAATGCCAAATGTGGGCATTTATAGACATTTATAGGTAAATGCTTAAACTTCCAGGCTCCAGTATTCACACCAAACATAACAATAGCACAGTTCTTCTACATAGTACATTGCAATGGCTTAGGAGCTAGGCTCGCACCTGTACAGTCCTGGCCATAGTATTACAGAGCATGCTCCAGTGACCAAACTCTTAACTCTTGTCACGCCTTACCTAGCAGAAATTAAGAAGTACTTTTATACACATACCAGCACATGCTGCTGGTGCGCACCTGTATGACCCCCCCCCCCCCCCCCCCCCCCCCCTTCCAAATATCTTCTGTACAGAATGCGCGAGAAATTTCCAAATGCCAAAACGTGCGCTTTTTGGCAGCACCTGTGCAAATCACCCTACATATATGTGGATCACAAATAAAACAGTATGACTGCAACTTTACCTGCTGTAATTCTTCTTCTGAACTTGCCATGGCGAGCATCATTTCCACAACACCCGGTGCAGCGAGGCAGTTGTTGCCAACATCTAGTGGACCCTGAAGAGAGCGCGTGAGGTACTGCTTATGAGAACAGGCTCAGCTCATTTTTTTCTATGAACAAATCAAGTTTATCTGTGGATATTTAAATACTGAAGCACCACTTCAAGATGTACATTCAATTTCAGGAGATTTTCGGGATGAGCTGAATCATTAAATAATGTCCGTGGAGTGACTGAATTGTGCTTATAGCAATGTGCGCGAAAGCAGCTAAGAAAAGGTAGGTCACAAATACACAACAGGAAGAGACGAAGGCTTGTGTTTGGTTTAACTGTGCTCAGAGCATTCTTCTTTCTTGAAATTTCTTCGCCTAAGTTCGACTAAAATTCTAATAAGCCCATACATGTGTTAATAAAGAAACATAGACAGATATCAAAGACAAGTCTACCCAGAAAAAAAACTTACCAGAAGCAATGCTGTGATAGCAGCAGTAACACGAACCTTGCTTTCAATTTCAGGATCTCGCAACTTTTCACTGAAAGATGCACATTGGAAAACTCAGACCAACCACCTCAATGTAGGATGTGGAGACGCTGTGTACTTACTTAACATATTCCATCACTTTCTCCCTGTACTTTTCCTTTGCCTTGTCGTAGTCCATGCAGAAGTAGATCCTTTCGAATGCAACAGAGCAGTTTGGTCTTGTGTTTGGTGTTATGTCCATGCTGCTCTCGTATTTTATGTCCTCAAGCTCACTTGCAACTTCCAGTAATTCCCTAAGGCCTGAAGCACATCACAGTCATGAAGCCTCATCATTGAGCATGCACAGTCAGTAAAGGATGAGTTGAGCAGATCATGCCGCATATTACCATCAGCATCAACCAGCTTGATGCCCCAGTTCAGGTGATCATAGTCCACATTCTTTGTGATTAGCTCCAAGATAGCATCACGGCCCAGAGCTGTCATAACACGACTGGAGGAACTTTTCACCAGTGCAAGCATGATTGCATCAATGTGTGCTTCATTATCTGCATGAGAAGGCCATATGCTGAAAAATCTCAAACAAGTTCAAAACAACAAAAATAAGTTACCTTTCATTAGTTGCAGGTCTGGCTTTTTTGATTCTTTGGCATCCATGCCACTGAGGGCATTAATAATAGTCTGGAAAAGGTACTGAACTGCTGTGATGTACTGTTCCTCCTTGCTGATGAATTGGTCAATCATTGCGGGAAGACCAAACTCTTTCAACACCCTCAATGCCTGCGACAGTGTTCCTGGTGTCAGTTTTGTTGCCAGCGGCAAACATACGATCAAGTCTACATACCCATCCAGGCTTCTTCTTGCTCAGTTCGCTGAAAATTCGTATACAGGACAGGCAAAATTCAGAATTCTTCAGTGACTCCATAACTTTCAGACACTTTGCAATACTGTCAGCAGCCAAAATAGCCTCTGCACCAGCTTTCTCACGAGCTATAACAATGAGGTTGTTAGCAGCCTGAAAGTAAATTTAAAGCAACTGTCAATAAAGCCTGCAAATGCTAATAAGACTCAGCTGTTTTTGAAATATGTTTACCTGGTTCTTCAGGTCCAGTGAGGCCGTGCTGTTCTCAATAACACCGATCATTTGTGTGACTTTGTTGGAGGTACTTGCGTTTTCTTTTGCCTGTGGGAAAAGAAATCTTTGGCACTTCGACCTGGCTATTTTCGTGTACTCTGGGGTATAATATTTACACCTGTTCACCACGAACAAATGAGTAAGAGAACGAAAAAATGATATCTAATTTGCGGCGATGAAAAAAAAAAAAACGTAAATACTCGCAATTTGCTCGAGACTTTGGCTAAGCCGGCGCATGGACTGCTGAACTGCTGTGTTCTTAGGTTCCAAGTGCAAAACTTTACGGGCATCTTTGAATGCTTCGTCAAGCTTTCCAAGCGCTTCGAGTGCTTGACTTCGTCGATAAAGGGCTTTTGCATCCGCTGGGCTAAGCTCCAAAGCTGCAAAGACGAAGAGGTGGTGTCTACAACGCCATCGAAAGTTTTAAACACATTGTAGTACGCCAGGACAATTACTACTAATTTATTTACGTAAACGCTTACCTTCGGAAGCGTCACGTACGGCGTCTTCAAATCTGTGAAGTTTCAGGTTAGCCGCAGCTCTGTTGTTCAACAAAACGGTCCGCTCATTGCTGTCCACCAGCGACAATGCCCTTGTGTACTTGTCCAAAGCACCAATAAAATCTCCGGCCTTAAACATATCATTGCCTTCTTGTTTTAGACCCTTCGCATCATTCGTCGTACTGCACTCCTCTGATGTTCCTGTAGTCATTGCTTTTCCTTTCAATCAGCCAACGACGGCACAACTATGCACACGCGTAGTTCGCTCTTGGAACCTCAAGGCACAAGTTACTTTCCCACGAAGAAGCCAAAAATAACTCTCTACGATGGCTTTCTAGAGCTTTCTAAAGCGTCACCCGCGGTGTTTCAGCTCAATGTTAAGAGTTTTTTCTGGGCTTTGTCAGTGCACACACGGTGATAACGCGGTTACATTTTGCGGTTTCAGAAAACGAAACCTCATGAAGGTCTACAGAGACCGTTGAAAGGCCGTAGCTACGTAAACTGACAACCACGCAACTTCGTAATCTAGTGCCATATAAGGCATATGAGGTATCAATTATACATTAAATTAAAGGCTGTATGATTATAATAATAAGGTATTCAATCAATGGTTGGAGGTTTTACATGCACTCCTTTATCATGTCATTTCAGAAATGACACTTGTTTTCCGCTGATCTCTACTAGGGGAATTGATGGCGCGTCGGGCGCCTGAAAGTAAGGCCATCGGTCTAGTTCACTGTACCAGAGTTTATAACTAGAGGGAAAGCTGGCGGTGCTGCACCTGAACCTCCAAGCATCCTATTTGATTAATGAGAAAATTAGAAGAAAGGGTGCCCAATGGATGTCAAAAGTAAATAAAAAGGATAGAAAAGCAGCTCAAAAGTTCTGGAAACATCTAAATACAATGAGTAATAAGGCTAGGCTAGAACAAAGGTTTATTGTTACAGATCAGGGTATTCAACTAGAAGGGCAGAAGAGCAAAAAAAAAAAAAACTAGAAGGGGATGAAGCAATAAAACACATAGGAACAAGGATCACAGAAAAATTTAAAGAAAGGAATGTTGTACATAATTTATCGAAGGAGGATAGACCGGCTACTGCAATAGCTTTACTTTAGCAAGGAGAGTGGGAAAGGGCAGAGAAGGTTTCTAATAGCACATCAACAGGACCAGATGGTATCCCGATTTTGTTGATAAAGAAGCTAGGACCAAAATCCAAGCAAACATTAATACAGATAGTGAATAAAATGGTAGTGGATGGGAAAGTCCCCGATGAATGGGGATTAAGTAGAATGAACATGATATATATGGGAAAGGGGGATCAAAGCTGACGTAACTAACCATCGTCCCATAACAGTGACATGAAATCTGAAGTCTGACGAAAACTCGTCTGGTCGGGTAGAAGATTCGTGTATGAAGAAAAAAGGAACGCAGACCAAAATGTTGTTTAAAACGAAAACGTTTCGGCTTCCAAACGGAAGCCGAAACGTCTTCGTTTTAAACAACAACCTTTTGGTCGGCGTTCCTTTTTCTTCATACATAACAGTGACATCTGTGGTTTATTACAAGGTGGTGATGCAGATTATAAAGGATAGATTGCAGGCTTGGGTGGAGAACGAGGTGGTGCTAGGGCAACTACAAAATGGGTTCCGGAAACAAAGGAGGTTGGAGCACAATCTATTTTCATTGACGCAGTGTAGATTGCTGAAAAGGAACACAGGCCCGTATGGCTAGCATTTCTGGATATTAGGGGAACCTATGACAGCTTTATTAAATAGTGTTTGTGGGACATACTGGGCACATTGGATGTGGAAGATGGAGTAATTAATCTTTTAAAAGATATATTAAAGGTAACAGAGTGCTGATAAAATGGGAAAAAAATGTATACGTTGCTTGTCTGTACTTGGTGGAATTAGCGAGAAACTTTTCGGCTACACGCCGCGGTGGCTCAGTGCTGGTTAGGGCGCTCGGCTACTGATCCGGAGTTCCCGGTTTCGAACCCGACAGCGGCGGCTGCGTTTTTATGGAGGAAAAACGATAAGGCGCCCGTGTGCTGTGCGATGTCAGTGCACGTTAAAAATCCCCAGGTGATCGAAATTATTCCGGAGCCCTCCACTACGGCACCTTTTTCTTCCTTTCTTATTTCACTCCCTCCTTGGTCCCTTTTCTTACGGCGCGGTTCAGGTGTCCAACGATATATGAGACAGATACTTCACCATTTTCTTTCCAAAAAAACAATAAAAAAAGAATAGTTTTTGCATACGCGAACGAAGCAGCCGGTCTCGCAGGCTGCGCCATCTGCCGGATGGACATGCAACTCACAAGTGACGACTTACCAGTTTTAAGTGTGTGCAGTGCCGTTGCTGTCACATTTTCAGTGCGGTATTCCGGCAGGCAGACGAACCCCATCCAACGTTTTTAGATAAGGACATTGGCCCGATCTTGGAAGAGAGCGCGCTTCTCGCATCCATCGAGCCAACGTCGTTTGCCTCGCCGTCCACCAGATGACGCAGCCTGTGAGACCGGCTGCTTAGCTCGCGTCTGCAAAAACTACTCGTAGCCGAAAACAGTTTTTCGCTAATTTCACCAAATGCAGGCAAGTACCTATTTTTATTTAGATCTCAAACAACTTAGGTAATAATAGTCTACCTTGTGAGCGGTGTTTGCTCTCGGATAAGCCAGCATTTTCGCACAGGAACTTTTTAAAATTCGGCACATAAAATCGCAAATTCCTGTATACATGAACACTAAACTCTTATTAGAGTGACTCTAAACTCTATCAGCGTTCAGTGTCATCTTCCGGTGCAACTGCGAACACACCACGTCAGCATCATCATTGCAGTGGCGGTCACCGTGGCTAGCACCAGTTGGCACCACGGGCTGACCGGCTGACGTCGTCAACGTCGTGCTGGCTACGCTGAGGTGCGTGCAGCTTTTCACGTGCAGTAAAAATAAACCCTTTAGCCGCGCGTGACTTTCCGAAAGCGTGTGGTCGTTCAGGGGGTACTGTTGTGAGGGCAATGCCCCGTGCTGACACCTCACACTGTCAGCTTACTGCTCCAGCACTTTACATGGGACTTTATGCCATGCGTTTTGTCATGTTGCTGCCGCTCACCTCTTCCTGACTACACTCAGAGCGATGGCGACATACACTGGGGCCGAATACCGCGGTAAATAACGACTGAGCAACTAGAATGCGTCTAGTGTGACAATCGCACCATTCGGCTGCTTTGCGCGGCGTGGTGCGTTCAGAGCGCTGGCCCCATTAGCTCGAAATCGTTCGGAGGGGAACACGTATCGGCGACGTTGCTTGGAGTAGCACGACGATAAGATAGGCCGATCGATCGTTGAGGGCGTGCTCGAGTAGATACGCTTTCAAATTGGTACTTATCACATGCAGCGCCTTTGGAAGCAGCAGCTGGTGTCTGTCGAGCCAGTGTCGCGGCCGCAACCTTGTGTGCTCGTTTCAGCAAGTTTGCTGGCGTCCCTGGGAAGCTTGTTACAGCTTAGAGTTCTGTTCCAGACATGAGGCTCGTCATCCTTGACAATGACGCTGAAGTGGCTGACTGGGCAGCTAGATACATTAGGAAGCGCATCCAAGATTTCAACCCTGGTCCAGACAAATATTTTGTTTTGGGATTACCCACAGGTAATGCTGATCATGTGAACACAATGTGTTGACTCCTCAGTTCTACAAAACCTGATTTTTTTTCAGGGAGTACGCCTCTGGGTTGCTACAAGAAACTAATAGAGTTTTATAAGCAGAAGACCGTGTCATTTCGATATGTGAAAACTTTCAACATGGATGAGTATGTAGGTAAGTGTATAGTCTAAACATACTATTTGATACCCGTGTTGTTAAAAAACCATGCTGTAACTCTACATGCTCTGTTTCTGCACAGAAAAGATTGCCCAACTATGTGAAGAAATAGGTGCCAAAAAGTGCTGTTTACATGACACTTATTCTTGCTTTCAATACAGAAATATGCTGCTGCTTTATGCTGTTAAAGCAATTTTTGCATGGTAGTCGTGTTCCAGCTTTTTTCTTTCCAATTCCAAATGGCGCCACAAGTGTGCGATTAGCAGTGCCAGTGCACTGGCAGTGGCTATTTAGCTTCCGACTGGTGCATAATGATGCATGCCGCTTTTCAGTCATCAAATTATTTAAATGCAGGGCTGCCGAGGGATCATCCAGAGAGCTACCACTCGTATATGTGGAACAATTTCTTTAAGCACATTGATATTTTGCCCGAGAATGCCCACATTTTGGACGGCAATGCACCCGACTTGAATGCAGAATGCGACAAGTTCGAGCAATTGATCTCTGAAGCTGGAGGAGTAGAGCTTTTTGTCGGAGGTAAGAACAGAGGAATAAGGATTTCTTTTTTGTGCACTTTGAAATTCTACATTGACTCATGTTTTCTTTTTCAAAAAAGGCATCGGCCCAGATGGACACATTGCCTTTAATGAACCTGGTTCCAGTCTTGCTTCACGGACGCGCGTGAAGACCCTGGCCAAGGACACAATTATGGCGAATGCACGTTTCTTTGGAAATGACTTGTCCAAGGTTCCCCAGGAAGCGTTGACTGTCGGCGTCGGCACCGTAATGGATGCACGCGAGGTAAAATTGCATTGCTGTGGTACCTACTGTTCTGCCACTAATGGAGATGGCTACAAATGCATCCATTTCGTAAACTGTCAGCTCCTTTGTGCTCGGAATCTGCAGAGATCTGTAGTTTTGCTGCATTTAATTTGGTTCGGTCCGGTGCGTGTCTGGTTATGTCGCTTGTCTGTTCTGTACCATTGATAAAATATTTGTTCCTCTGCGGCAATGCAGCCACCACGGTGGCTTAGTGGTCATGGCACTCGGCTTCTGACCAGAGAGATGCGGGTTCGATGCCGGCCGCGGCAGTCAAATTTCGATAGAGGTGAAATTCTAGAGACCCGTGTACTGTGCGATGTCAGAACTCCAGGTGGTCGAAATTTCCACTGTCCTTCACTACGGCATCTCTTGTAGCCTGAGTCGTTTTGGGACGTAAAACCTCTATAAACCATAAACAGTCTGTAGGAATGCCAAGCCATAGGAGATGAATTTAGCAAGCTCTTATCAAGCAAAGCACTCTTTGTTGCTGGGAGGGTGAAATGGCCACTTCGCTTATCATTTCTCTGACAGGTGTTTCACTCCCTTGTTAAGAGGCGATGCAAGATTTTTGCTGTGCAAGCATGCACTTCTTAGTAAAACTTGTTTGTGGTCAAAAGCATATTTTAACTTATTTTAGATGAACATAGCTAGTGCCATCACCAAGAATTGTAGTGCCTTACCCACTGCTGAATTCACCTTCTGTTCAGTTTCAAAGCAACTTGGGTAGCAGTTTTGGATGGAGGATCATCAATGGCTGCTTCATGTAGTGATGTGTAATGCTCAGTAGGTATGGCGGTGTCGTGTCTTTCTTGTCCCGCGTCCACTCACTGTTATCCGTCATGTTCACCAACTTTCCCAACTCCAAACTGTTGACAAGTGCTGGGTAGATGTATCTAGTGGCCTCACTGATGTTTCATCTCTTTTCAGGTCATGATACTTATTGTCGGTGCACACAAGGCATTCGCCTTATACAAGGCAGTTGAGGAAGGCGTCAATCACATGTGGACTGTGTCCGCATTTCAAATGCACCCACGAACAATCATAGTCTGTGATGAAGACGCAACTAATGAGCTCCGTGTGAAGACTGTGAAGTACTTCAAGGGCCTGATGCGCGTGCACAACCAGCTTGTTGATGGTCGGGACAGCGTGAAGACTGATGACCAGAAGAACGCCAATCAGCAATGACGTGTGCTTGCACATGATGCACTTTGTGCACTTCTACACTGCATGAGATTTGGTGTAGTGTGAATTCTGATGAACACGGGTGCTTATTTCTTTTATTGCATGCAATTACGAGCAGCATTTTGAAATAAACTGTTAATGCATTTGTTAATATAAGAAGATGCTGTATTACATAGTACACTATTAAATGAATTTGAACTTGCTTTTGCTTACTGGTGTGCAAACCTTTATTTGTACTTCAATGAAAACATATAGCAGTGATGCACAATTATGACAACTGTATCACCTCTCGTATGTAATGCAAACTGAAGAGACTTCATTTCAGCACTATGCATTCCCACAAGTTGCTACTCGAGGCTGCTTGGCGGTCCCTTTATGCATAAGTTTCCTTGCACTACATTTGTACCATTCTTCTCATTACTTTGTGATGCTAGTTCATTGTGGCTGTTGTATGTAGAGTTCCCGCCCTAAACCACACATTGGTTAAGTCCCCAGTCACTATAGAGGCAGCAACAGTGAACGTGCTCAATTTCAACATGCATAGCCCAAGCTGCCGCCCATCTAGTGCAAGGCATATTCCCGAGCTCTTGCACATAATTAATGTAGCTACCGCTAGCTGGGCTAGCATGGATGTGTGAAAATGGAAGAATATTTGTGGCCCCAAGTGGATAGAACTTCTCCTGACATTTTAACTTTAAATTAGACACTTGATGCGGGTTAACATGGTGCTCGCTTTGTATTGCTGGTTAAATGCGGAAGCCAATATCTATGGCATGCATGCAAGCTTATGGGGCCACACAAATGTGTGTATACTGTAAAAGACTAGTGAATTTGCCTGGAACACAGAAAGAAACTGGCCTACTTGTTGATGTCATTCAGATTTGAGCAAAAAGATACAGGTGCGTTCACTATGTGAAGTTTGGTGTAAGCGTCCTCGCATTTTATTTCATATTTTAACCACTGTCATAAAATGAGCATTTGGTAAAGAAAATATGGAGTGTTATAACATCATCGCTCTTTGCGTCATCAGTTGGTTAATTTCTTTCGCCACAGAGTCGGAAGACATGGTTTGTGGCCCCTATATCACATTGTATCTGACTGGCCTGGTCCCAGAATTTGCAACCGTGGACACTACTGCTAACACGGCAGTGTAATATCGCCACTTGTTTTGATTGCGGGAGAACATTAATTTCAATATTTTAACTCCAGTTATTTGGCAAAAACAATGTATCACAAAGCGGCACTGCTGATAATTGTCAATCGTGCACACGCAGCGTATGCATATACAATTTCTGCTGCATATTACACCAATGGTTTTCAAGTTTTTTTTGTAGTTCTAAAGAAAGACAAGGTGCAAATATAATGTAAGATGAAAGCTAACGTTTCAGAGACTTCAAACCGTGTCACTAAAGCTAAACTGGAACGAATGCAGTGCATTCCACGCCCTGTTGGATGTCTGCTCTTTGTAAGACCTTTTTAATGATACGCCCATGTAAAAGCGAGCTAGTCTTGAGCCCCGGAATTTTTGTTTAAAGGACTGTGAACAATAAATTTTTCTTCTTCTTCTCCTTAGCATGGCACATACCCACGCAGGGGGATTGGCCAAGGCTCAGTAGATAATCCCAGTGAGGTATTTGCGCGGTGAAAAATAGGCGTGAGAAGACTAAATCAAGATAAAAATTGGAAAAGTCAAATGAATTAAAGAAATATGAATTACCAGGAATAAAATCGAGCATTTTTGGACATGCGACAAAATTTTGTATACAGCTAACAAGGTAATCGATCAGTTGCACTTATGTAATCATGAAGGTAGCCGCAGACACTGCTTATGTAGTCAGGAGTTAGACGGAGATCCGTCTGGTCAGGCATGGTGATGCAATGAAGTGAAGTAGCAGTCACTGACCATAGTCGAAAAAAGAAAGACGTTTCGAAACCCGTACGGGTTTCTTGTTCACAGTGAGCAGGACAAGAGCGGTGGCGAATTTATATCCGGAGAATGTGACGTAAAGATCGGGCATAGATGCCTGGCATGCGGCCAGCGTTCTTGTTTAATGTTGCTTGTGTTGTTTGGATGAATAGCGATTCCAGCAGAAGGCGCGTCGTCAGGTTTCTTTCCTTACATAAGATGGAGGCATTGCCCCAGTCAATCTGGTGGCCAGTGTCAGGTTGACCTTTAGATTACATGAGGCACGAAATACTACAGTATTAACTGCTGATATGTCATTTGCCGTCATTCAAGCTCTTGAGGCAGGTTGGATTAAGTGTTGTAGTAAATTAAAATATCAGCATTTATATTGCCGTTTTTTTTTGTGTGTGTGTATCGCGTGACCTAAAGATCAACTGCACGTCACAGCTGTTAATTGTTCGATTGGAACCATTTTAGTGGTCGTAGGCGAATACCACGCGGTGATCCATATGTATTTTTAAGTCTAATGCATAATTTAAAAAAAAAAGGAAAACATGCAACTAGAATTAGGTGTCCACAGCCCTTTAACGCTTTTAGTTTTCCCGTGCCAGCTAGACACAAGAACCGAGGGTATGCCGAGGTTGAGTCATCATCATCATCAACCTGACTACCAAGTGGAGGAAAAATGGAGGAGGTGGGCAAAAAAAACAAACACAAAATGGACGAAGAGAACCCGAAAGCTAGCTAAGAACGAAGTACCTACAGGTGAGGGGTAGGGCTCAGTAAAATACTAGTGTGAAACCGGAGGTAAAGGAAACAGAAAGAAAGAATGCAGGAAAAATCAGCGCTAGGTATATATAGGACAAGAAAGCAGGACATCAGGAAAGAGCGGTTATTTGATAACTCGCGGGGCAGTTCATTGCCCATTGAAGCTAGCTCCGAGAACAAAAACGCACAGGTTCAAATTTGAAGTGGATATTTTGTGCCCTGTCTGTAGAATGGAAACGGAGACCATAGAACCTTTGGTATTGAGGTGCGCAGAACTTCGCCGAACCATCCCCGAGGGAACAGCAACAGACACAGAGCGAGTGCTGGGATTTGCGGGCAGGACTGGGATTTGCGGGACAGGACGGACGAGTGAATGAGAAAAGCGACATTGACGAAAGGGAGGTAGGAAGATTGGTGGAGAAAATCAAGGAAGGGGTGAATTTGGAGAGGAAAAAGATAGTCAAACTATACATTTTAAAAGTAAAAGAGAAGGAAAAGGGAAACAAATTAATCAACAAGGGGAGAAGTATAGGCTAGGTAACGCAGGCTGCCGCCCAAAACAAAAGGGAATGTCATTCATCCATTCATCAATACGCTCACTGCAGGGCCATTAGGGCAAAGGCCTTTCGCATGGCTCTCCAAGCGGAAAGACGCCCAACCGAACAGTCGCCTGTGAAACGTCAAATTTGGCCTGCCACTCCGACTCCAGTGCTATTCTAGGCACAGTAGCAGTGCTCCAGTTCTCTAGAGCTCGTGGGTCCGCTTGGCCTGGCTTGGCTTCGCTCTCCGACGTTGCCAGCTTTTTGCATAGTAAGTTTTGAGCAAACTTGCCTCACATATTTTTTTACTTTTATTTAACGACGTAATAACTAAATTAATATTAAAAGTTTAATTTCGGCAACTTGTTTTGACGTCGGAATAACACTACTTTCACGTCTCACGTCTGCCGTCGTTATTGCATTGGATTTATTCTGAGCAGCAATGGCTACCAGTGTTCACGGGTTCTCGGCAGCGTTCCGCGTAGCAGTGTTTTTACGCATGTGACCGACTTGTGCGGTGATTAAATCAGGTCAGTCTATGTTGGAAATACTGGCATAAGCTACCGTATGCCTTATGTTCGCTTCAGGTGGTGTATTGTAAGCCGTACTTAGCGCGATAGTAAGTGCTATGCAGGTCCCGTGTGCGGACATGAGCTCTACCATATCGAAGTTCGTGCAAAAGGAGGTGGTGTACCCCGGCGTTGGTGATATCCCTCGTTTCGAGAAGGGTGCGAAATGTACATTTCATTTCTGCGTGAAGCGCCTGAGCACAGACGAAGACGATCCGGACGGTGTTGTTGACGACAGTCGCAAGCTTGATCGCCCTATGGAACTGCTCATCGGTAAGGAATTCAAGCTGCCCATTTGGGAGCAGTGCATAAAGTCTATGAAGGTTAAAGAAGTGGCCAAGTTCACGATAAACAAGTGTCTACTGGATAACTACACTCTCGTATCGCAAAGTTACCGCGCGTTTGCGGGCGTCGGGAAACCACACCGGCGGCGTTGTTGCGGAATGATGGAAGAAAAATACACTACCGGTCACGAAGATCTGGATAAGCTAACGGAAAAACTAGTGGACTTGTCGTGCACTTTTGAATTGCTTAAGGTAGAAGAGCCAGGGGAGTATGAAAAGGACGTCTGGGCGATGACGGCAGAGGAGAGGCTTGGTGCCGTGCCCAACTTGAAGGAACAAGGTAATCAAGCTTTTCAAGCGGGCGACTTAGACACAGCGATGAACAAGTACAGGGAAGCTCTGGACCACCTCGAAAATTTGATGCTTCGCGAGAAACCGGGAGACGAGGAGTGGAATGAACTGTTAAAAATGAAAGTGCCGCTTCTCCTGAACTACTCGCAGTGCTTGCTTAACCGCGGCGAATACTACGCGGCCATACGGCACACTTCCGAAGTGCTCAGCAAGGATCCCAGTAATGCAAAGGCTCTCTTTCGGCGGGCCAAGGCTTACTTCGGCTCTTGGAGTCCGAACGAATGCCGTGCTGATCTGCTGAAGCTTCAAGAAGTCGACCCGACTCTCTCAAAGGTTGTGAATGCCGAGCTCAAGAAGCTCGAAGTGGAAGAAAAGAAAAAGAACAAAGAGGACAGTGTCAAACTGATGGGCATGTTCCAATAGGCACATTACTGTACGCACAGATATGCTATTACCATGTATGCATTTAACATACCGCTTCACTAGTCCAGGTTTCAGAAAATAAAGTTTTACTTTTGTTGACGCCCGACCTGTACCATTTATTGCCGTAACCCGCGTTGTCATGAGCTCCTGCTTGATTTTCTTTTTGTTTTTATGTTTGCAACTGACTGACATGGCAACAGCTACTGGTTCAGTGCAACATGTATTTGTTTCACTGATATCGAGTCCCGAAAAACTTTATTTCGAGGTTATTTTTATTGAAATTGGCTACCAGAGTATCATAAATAACAATGGAGAAGAGCTTTGTGGTGAACTTCCAGGCATCCATCTGCAAAAATCTGCAAGAGAAAGGCAAGTAGTAATTACTTTGCGGGGTAGTACGAGGCCCTATTAACTCCGGCACGAATCACGACGTAAACACAAAGGAAACAATAAAAATAAATTGGACAATATATTGGAACGCGCCACTTACCTAAGCTCGCGCAGCAACGAGCATTGTTTCCTGCGGCTAGCCACATGACTACTGCTCTGCAAAGCAACTTCACTGCTATGGGGACAACAATGCAGAGAAGCTAACCTAAAATTCTGAAGGGGCAGATGTGCTTTTTAAGTCCCGCGGCGCAGGAAAGCGGGTCGCGGCGTGGCCAAAAACTTTGGGCTATAGACGGTTAGAAGTCAAGAAAAAGCGGCTTTTCCTCATCAAAGGACCCCCTTCCAGCCAATGGCGTCGGTCGATTCTTATGAGCCTGCTAACGTGTGTGGCATGGCTATGCAGGGAGTGGCGTGATAATGCGGAGAGGGGACCATCCCCTTTCATCTACTACTCCCTGCATTGTCACGATATGAGGTTCATGAGAATCGGCCGACGCCATTGGCTGGAAGGAGGTACTTTGAAATAATAATTGGTTTTGGGGGGGGGGGGGGGAAGGAAATGGCGCAGTATCTGTCTCATATATCGTTGGACACCTGAACCGCGCCGTAAGGGAAGGGTAAACTTTGAAAGGGAAAACCCGCTTTTTTCTTGACTTGTATCCGACTGCAGTCGATTACAAGGGGCTCCCATAGATGGCGCCAGCCACACCAGCGGCGCATTGGAACACTTGACCATGCCCCTGACCTTCGGTTATAGAGATAAAGTTCGGTCACCCGCGTTACGAGTCAGACACGCTAGCTGTACGCCACGCAGACACGTTCAACGTACTTTTCTTTATGTCACAGTCATCTGAGCTACTGCAGTGAGTCATGGGGAACAACATATAAAACATATTTGTTACCATTGTTGAGACTACAAAAACGCGCTTTGAAAACCATTGGATTACCTCCTTCCGATAGTTCTTACAGTAGCATTTTTGATGCACTGCAAATCATGTCGTTTACAACCTTACGCGACTACAAAATATCTCTTATTGTTAACAGCATTATAAACACGAGCTACCGCCTACCTCTTTGTACATTTAGTATACGCGTCCGTAACAGTAATGGAAATTTTAATCCTCCTATTTGCCACAATGTGTAGGGAGAAAGGCGAATAGTATTTACAGGAGCTAAAATTTGTAACTCGTTGCCAATTGAAATAAAACAAGCTGGGAATTTTAAACTTACGTGCAAGCGACATTTTCACGGAATCGAAGCAAGGCTACAACATTAGTTTTCTTCAATGTGTATGTAACGGCTGACCTGTATAGATGCTATTATTTGTATTGGAGTGCTGACTAGCCTCACTGGTTACCGGTCCAAATATCTGTGCACAAATTTCCTTGTTGTCGTTGAATAAACTTCTTGAATCTTGGAAACGGGTCTTCGTATGTATGCCGTGTGGCCTTTTGTATAATGGCTGTAAAAAAGAAAACAGTGTTCGTGTCTGTGTGGGCAAGAGGAACCGCTGTCGCGTCATAACCTTAAAGGCGGAGCATAATGTCCCCCAATATCTCATGTCAATTTTTTCGCAGCGCATTGGTGTGTTAAAGAAAACCTGTGCCTTCAGGCGCCAGCATCTTTCAGCATCCTCGCTTTCCTTGGAGCGCAATTATGTACCGTCGTCATTACAGTGACGGAGCCAGCGGGAGGCCAGGGGCAAAAATTTCCCGGGCCACACAAAAATTAGCCGGCTTGCCTTCAGAAGCTGACAAAGGGTCCTGATAACGCAGCTAGTATTATGCCCCTTGGCCGGTAAACGCCGCTGCATTAGCTACATATTTCATCGTTTTAAGGCGCAGCGCCACTGAGGCATCCTGCTAGTCTGAAAGTCCCGCCCTCCTTACCCTTCTACGCGCCTGAAGCCGTCCCTATACTCGCCCTATCTTTCCACGTCAAGCAATAGTTGGATAGAGCTGCAGTGAAGCTTCACCCACATTTTGGACCGCCAAACAGAATTTCTTAATGACAAGAAATAAGAAATTAATCCTGAGACGAAATTATAAGCTCAAGAATTTTGATGCCTCTGGCTTGTTTTAGTGCATTAGAAAGCTTATTTTGTACACTGTTGTGATTGACCAGCGAAGTAATGGACCGTCCACGGTTACCAAAGGCTTTTTTTTTAAGTTTTATCCTATAGTATAGCACACGCGCACCACATGACGCGATAGCGTTAATGGGTTAATGCCCATGTATTTGAAATTGGTCGTTCCCTACTTTTCATTTATATATTGCTGGGAGTACTCATGTGCACCACTGCCTGCGATGGAAGGTGCTGCCCCCGGTGGGGCTTGTGAGGCCCAGGTTGCTCTTCCCGATCGAGCACTCGCTTCCAATCATTAGTTTAAATGTCACGGTGGGAATTAAGTTTGCTCGCAATTCAATGGACATGTTGTGATGACGCCGCAAGCTCACGTGATCTCGGTGGCGCCCTACGTTGCTTCTCTGGGCATTTTTCAAGGATTTTTCGCTCACGGTCAGCGACGCCAATCGACGCCGGAAATCTGCTGTCTGAGAAAGAATTAAGTTGCCTCGATGATAAATCTGGTACTTTTACTCTGCTGAATGTTTTTACTTTAAGCTGATCGAGGCTCCACACACGCAACAGGATTTTCTCGGGGTTGGGTGGGCAGCTGCCAAGCTATATAGTGGGGTGAAGTACGTGGGATGGATAGGGGGGTGCTTTTCCCATTGCGTCTTTGGATTCGATTTCACCGCCGTATTTTACGCTGACAGCCATTACCCACCCTGGGCCTCTGTATAAACATGGTCCGTAAAATGTGGCAGGTGCACCCACCGGAGGGCGCGATACCCTAGGGGCGCTGGGTATGCTGCTAACCCACCCACTGCAACTCTCCAGAAGCGCCTGCAGGTTATAACTGGCTTCGGGAGGATAAAGTTGGGCGGGAAAATTAACGAGGCTGGGACGATACGTGGAGCATGGGGGGTGGGCGGCCTCCTAGCTTTAGAAGTTTCAATTAAACAGACACCAGATTTCCGGGGGGCGGGAGAATACGGAGCACTGCTTTCGCAGCGAGAAAAGAAAATCCAAGCCTTTCAATCTCCAATGTAAAACAGTCACCGACTGATGCACTGCCGAGTTACCCACGTACATGCGCTGGTTTCGGTATTTTGCAATCGTTGCTGCTTCTGACCGCAGTGATCCAGTACACAAAAGTCACAAAAACAGTGCACACAACTATATCCAAATTGTAATTGCTGTTATTTTCACATTACATCCAAATGTATGGCGTGAGACAAGAAAATATTATCAATGTGAACAATAATACTCAATTGGTCCCCTCGGCTTAAATTGTGTAAAGCATTAACATTTTTTTTTTTTGCCGAAGGAAATCACACTTCATATTGACCTCCAGTTGGCATGATATTCTGCGCGACAACGTTTTCATTCATTCAGGCACACCTACTGGCGAGCCGCTATTTCTATGATTTGCACCACCTCTTAGCCATCTTCCCTGCGCAGGAAATGGTCAGCAGCAAATAATCTGCGCAGATTTCGACACTGCGTTAGCCGCAGGCCCGAGTGCTCCGCTTTACGCCAGAAGAGGAGCAATATTATGTATACGCCATATTGTAGACTGCATATACGTACCGAACCTAGCCGTGACCGTATCCTCCTCCGTGGTGTCCGTAGTGGCCTTTGTGTCCGCCGTAGTGTCCGTGTCCGTATCCTTTGCTCCCGTGCCCGTAGCCATGGTTCCCGTGTCCATGGTGGGAGCCACCGTGATGTCCCCTCTTGTGTCCTCCGTAGTGTCCGTGTCCGCCGTACGAGTCGTGTCCGTGGTGGCCGTGCTTGTGTCCGCCGTAGTGTCCCTTGTTGCCGTGGTGCCCGTAGTGGCCGTGGCTCTCACCGTGTCCCCCGTATCCGCCATGGCTACCGCCGCCCTTGTCCCATCCCCACTTGCGCTCGTGGCCCCAGCCGCGGTCCTTCCAGTGCTGGCCGTGGTTCTTCCAGTGGCCGTGCCTCTGGCCGTGACCCCCGTACGAGCCGTGGTTCGAATGACCACCGTGGTGGCTGTCGCCCCAGCCTCCGTAGCCGCGGTTCGAGTGGTGTCCGTGGCCCCCGTAGTGTCCGCTGTCGTGGCCCCCGTAGTGCTTGTCCCCGTGGCCCCAGCCGTCATGGCCGTAACCGTGCTTGGAATGACCGTGGCCGTGGCCGCCGTAGTGGCTACCGTGGCCTCCGTAGCCTCCGTGCCCTCCGTGGCCCCCGTAGCCCGTCTCGAGGGCCACCAGGTCGTTGCCGCCTTCGCTCTTCGCCTCCGGTGCCGCTACCAGCTGTGTGACCTCTTGCTGGCTGTCCTTGTCATCTTTGCTCAGCGCACGCGTGGAGAAATACAGTAGGAGAACAGACGAAACCCATACTACCTGCAAACGAAGCAAAGCGCAGTTCAGTGTCCATTACCTGGCACGCTCCGAAGTGCTTTTAATCTGCTTTTGAGTGAGAACGTGAGTCACGACTTAACTCAACAAGTTCCTCGGCCTATTTTTCATAATATTGCAGACACTAGCCCTTCTATTTGTCGACCTTTCTTCCATGGTTCGCTGTATGCATTTGCGAGCACTTATGAAACGGACCTGGTGAGCTTGTTAGCAATTTTACCCTGCCGTCTGCAAATAAAAGCTCTACAGCGCTGCTCGCACCACAGTTGATGGCTAGCTGACCTATAAAAGCGCTAAGCAAAGCTAAAAAGGCCTTTACCACGGTGCGTACAAGGGTAAGCAGCTGCGTCATTGTTTTGCATCGCTGAATTAGCTATTACCGTCGGCAGATTTTGTGTAAAACACGGATTAACAAGCGAGAAAAAGCCTGTTGTAAACTGTGGAATTTTATGTCCTGAGGCTGTACATATGACCTGGGGGTCTGTATTGGAGGGCTCCGGATTAATTTAGACCACCAAGGGTTCTTTACCGTGCACTGAAGGCACTTTGCATATCTCACTGAAGGCAAAATTAGAAAACCTCGCGCTTAATCATTTTTTTATTTGTTTTCACAAACACGCTAGCAATATCGTTGTTCGCATCATAAAAACCGGCAGAGGTTAACACTCGACGCTAAGGAAACATAAAGCAGCGTCTTGCGGATAAAACTGCCGTTACTGCATAATCGACTTCACTCGGTGCTTTTTCTTTCACGTTATCCACCCAGTTCACACCATCAATGAGTAAACTCGTCAGCGCAGTCTGCGTTAATACCACATCCGCGACGGTCACCCTCCATTATCGCGAAAAAGTTTCACAAGTATCCCCGTTTCTGCAGTCAGTATAGCTGTTAACACGAACACTGACGCATAGCGAAGTTGTGACTTTTTCGAACGCATACCCGTGGTCGTAGAAAAGCGCACGCGACGAGGTGTAGACGGCGGACTTACCTTGGGGGGACAGCCCATCGCTTCACTGTCTGCCTGGAGCAAAGCGTCGCTGCGTTCTCCTCGAAATTCGCTTTTATACGGCGGGGGGAACCGCGTTCCACCGAGGGCGCGGACACGTGGTCTGTCGGAGACATCGTCGAGGTGCCGGCAACGAGCGACTGGAAACAGGTCGAGGAAGAAGAGCTTTTGTTTCTTTTTCCCCGTACACGACGCGGAGTAATTGCCGGTTTCCGCAACTGTTGAAGGAGCTCAGCCCGCCCCAAGGTTGCTTCGCCCGCGTATTTTTTTTTTTACACTTCCAGCACTAATTCGCGGCCGCTTTTTGTCGCACCTGCCACCTTGATCATCAAGCGAAGCATAGAGTAGAACGACTCTTGACCGAACAGAAGTGCGTTCTTTGTCTGGGAGCGAACTGTTTTTCTCTTTTGTTTCGGTTTCGTGGGCTGAACGAGCCGCTTCTGTTTCTGTTGAGCATCAGCAGTGGACCTGAAAAATGGTCTTCTTGTTGAAGGGCCGGTTCTGCAGAGCATTGCGGGAACGGTTCAGTGGTGCCAACTTGTCCCGAACGCCCTTTTTTTTTTTTAACGAATCGTTGCAGCATAATTACGTAACCGATCACACCCGCGGCCGGTACGTTGCTTCCCTCTGCGCTACAATAAAAATAACGAGGCGCCATGCAACTCGCCTGTCCCGGCCGCTGTCGCGAACGCAGTGAAAGCAACGTATCCATATGCAAGTAACACAGAAAATTGCCCTGAGCTTTTAACATTCTTTGCTGTCACGGCTTAGTGCATTTTCTTTTGCGTATATATATATATATATATATATATATATATATATATATATATATATATATATATATATATATATATATATATATATATATATATATATATATATATATATATATATATATATATATATATATATATATATATATATATATATATATATATATATATATATAAACACTACGACACTATAGTTATACTTTGTGTTGGCAATACGACAGCATGTGCAGCTGTTGATTTCTGCTGCGTCACTTCCGGCCTAGTGACGTCACTTTCCTCCAATCTAGGGATTTTTAATGCCGTCGCATTAATAATTTTCATGCCCTCGCATGCGGGAGGTGCTGGGTTCGATCCGCAGTACCTCCGGGCACCTACCGGTGATAAAATGTGTACAAGCTTTCCCCTGCCTGGTGCTCGGCTTCTTTAGGGTGAAAAGCTTGGGAAATGACTCACCTTGAGTAGAAGAAAAAACGCTGTACTATGGCGCTAATTGGCCACAGATACCCTTGCGCCATAAAAATTCCTGATCATCATCAATAATTTTCATGCGCCCGTGATAACATGCCGCGTTATTTTCGCGTGGTGGGTTGACAATGTGAAAGACGTACAGGAGAGCTTCTGGCTCGCGCAGTTCGCTTACGAAGTAGGCTAATATTTCCTCACTGCAACGTGTGGGAACTGCCGAATCCACCAAGCTTTTCAAACTTGCGTGTGAATCGTATGGTAATATTTGCACACTAGATTTACTGAACCTTCCGTGCAGAAAAAAAAAAAAAACCAGCTGCCGTGAATATGGCTACAGCCGCCCGCAGTAATGGGGAACGTGATCGCAGCATCATGCACAGAGTCCAAACAAACGCGCTGCGTCGACGGTTGTCACGTGGTGACACTTGGTGCATCAAGGATAAGGATGCGCTTGCGGTAGATGCTGCCGCTAGAGCATCTCGAACTCTGATGTTGCACAGGCGGCCGCTGCCGACGCCGTGCTGCTCCGCGAGGTTTCTTCTCCACAGTTTTGGAAGTGTGCGCACTAAGAAACCTGTAAGAAACGGAAAGAATGAACGTAAGGCATAGTTGGCATTTCCGGAATGTTAAATCTGATCACTCTCTGATGATGCAATTTATAAGGCGACAACCGAGACTTTTTACAAAAGGGTGACGCTATCACTTAGCCGGGGAGGGGGGGGGGGGGGCAGTGCGCAGGCGTAGGACAATAACGACCCTCCCTCCGGGTATTGTCTAAAAATCTGTAATGACAGTTGGATTATTTGGACGGGCTCTCGTTAATCCTCTTCTCCGTTTCTCGATCCCCGCTTGGAGATTGTCGGAGGGAGGGAGGCTTTATTCCCCACTGGGCCTGCAGTGCACCCGTTTTAAAGGGTGTACGGCCCCGAGCGTAATCATTCCGATGCTTCCCGGATGTGAACTACGGCGCGCTTACTTACTTTCACCGCCTCCTCTCTGCAATGGAAAAAATTACGGGGGCACCCAGGCAATTGTTCTGATGTGTATACTTGTCGCTGAGTTGTTGCCGGTGCTTGGGGGGTTAATTGTTTCGCTGCAGCAGCTGCTTCGCATGTTTCGCTGCGTCGCGGTGCTTCGTCAGCAATGAACTGTCGCTTCCGGGAACGCTTTCCTGTCTCTCTCGCCTGATGATGTAGGCGCGAGCGATTCAACCTCGGAAGGTGAAGGCTCCACAAGCCGATCTTTCATGAATACAACAGGGTACCTTGCGGAGCCGAAACGCCTCTGTTTACACGCACCACATCAAGACGCGAGGGATCGAGGGGTCTATATCTTGAGCGAGCATCTGCTTTGTTATCCAGCTGAGAGGGCAGGGAGGAGGAGGGGCGCCTTCAAACCTGTTTGGCGATCCATGTATATTAATGTCTAACGCATGACTTGAAAGAAGAAAACACGCAAGAAAATGTTTGGTGCTTATAGTCCTGCATGGAGCTCCGCCTACAGTCAGGACTGTCGCACAGCGAAGAGGAGTAGTCGATCCATAGTTAAAACTTTCTTGTTACCTAAACAAGAAACTAATGACAATAAAAAAATTGAGCTCTAAAATTTTGTTTGCTTGTTTAATATGGCCTTTAAAAATATGACTTCGTTTACTTTTGTGGTTGGCTAGCGGACTAATACAGGGTGCTACAGACAGTAGCTACTATGCAGTGGCCCAGTGTCATGGAGGAATTTTTTCCTTCCTCCATGCCCTGTGTTAACTGCTCTTTTTTTTAACAGTTGCATCCTACTATATAGTAGGATACAACTTAAAAAAAACAGCAGTTTTTAACACTGGGCCACGGTCCGCGGCGTACTGTATTACTCCGCTAGCCAGTCACAAAAGTGAACGAAATCAGCTTTTTAATATTTGACTTTATTAAACAAGCCAGGTATCAAAATTCTAGAGCTTATAACTTTTTTCTCATGGTTAGGTTCTTGTTTAGGTGACAAGAGAAGTTTTAACAACGGCCTATATTTTTGTTGTGGAGGAATTCTGTGCGCTGGTCCTGAATGTGGACGGAGCTTCACTGCAGACTTAAGTTGTATCCGACTATAGTATAACGTTGGTCTCATATTACTTAGAGGGAAAACTGGCACCATCGTCAAGAGCGCTTTATCCGCCATGCGAATATGCCAGGAAGACGACCTAGGTTTAATTATTTAGCTTGGCTACTGTTGAGACAAAAGTACCAATTCTGCCACTGAATCGGCAGCTCCTCTCCTTTGCGTGAAGATTAAATGATTTTAATAATGGCCTTTTCGCTTCTTTAATCAATTTAACACAAGTGGTAAGCAAAGCTAGCTGATATGTAAACTTTAACAGCATTTCTTTGAGGGTCTGCCGTGAGAGGAGTCGCATTGTTTGGCAGGCTGAATCTTTATTTCATGGCCAACATTAACCGTGCCAAATAGAGAACCTCATCTTCCCAGCATTTCTGCTCTTCCCTTTCTGGTGGAAGGAGTGCAGCGCCACCACCTTTCCCTGTTGGGAATATTTAGAAACTAAACCTTTAAGGTAACGAAATGGGTTCTTAGGGAAGGTATGGAGAAGGCAAGTGTACCAGCTAGGGGCAGCAAAAGTTTGGTAGTTGGATGAGATGAAGAAGTTTGAAGTAATAAAGTGGCAGCTGCTGACAAAGGGCTGCATTAATTGGACGGATAATATGGGAAAGGCACTTAGCTTTGTCCTGCAGTCGAAGTAGTTAAGCTGACAATGATAATAACAATATAATGCCAAACGTGGTGGCGATAGAGAGAAAAGCGCAACTCCATCATCATTCTCCAGTATTGCAGACACTACGCAGAGTTCTTTGTATACTTGATCACATATTTCGACGTCTTAATAACTTTTGCACTATCATTACGAAATCACACCAGGCAAAAGAAAGTTGGCTGCCAAGCACAGCAATCTAGCATTGTGACATGGTCTGTTGTCGGTAACTATACTGTCACGAAGACGATGAAGCTGGCAGTGGCACGGGACGGAGCACTTGCGCTAGGCCAGCAGCCATTAAATCATCTCATTACCATCGTTCATCTCGCCTCTTTTTTCAGCTGGTCGTCACGTAACAACATCACAAGCATTTTCCACATGCCAAGCTCTCCAAAATATACTGAAATCTCTGAAGATATCTACTGTTCCATGTGCACCTGATGCTCATGCGGTTTCCACTGCAGTGTACGAGAATTGGCCCTGGTGTGGCCAAAACAAAGTTCATCATGCTCTCCCTTTAAGTTGGTCTTACAGTAGTCGGTTGCTAAGCATCATCATCTTCATAGGGCTTGACTACTCCCACTGCAGGGCAAAGGCCTCTCCCATATCTCTCAAATTAACCCTGTAATGTGCCTATGGCGACCTTATCCCTGCAAACTTCTTAATCTCATCCGTCCACCTAACTTTCTACCGCCTCCTGCTTCACTTCCCTTCCTTTGGGTTGTTACCCTTAATAACCATCGGTTATCATGCCTCTGAATTAAATGCCCTGCCCAAGCCCATTTCTTCCTCTCGATTTTGACTAGAATGTCATTGACCTATGTTTGATCCATGACGCACTCTGCCCTCTTCCTGTCTCTTAACATTACACCAATCCTTTTTCTTTCCATACTTCGCTGCACTCTCCTTTTTTTCATTGACTTCCATGTTCCTGCCCCTTAGGTGAGTACCGGTAAGATACAGCTGTTATATACTTTCCTCTTGAGGGATATTGGTAAATTGCCATTCATGACCTCAAAGAACCTGCCAAATGTGCTCCACCTCATTCATATTCTTCTAGCAAATTCAATCTCGTGATTTGGATCTGTGGTCACTGCTTGCATGCCTTAAGTAAATGTGTTCCCTTACCATTTGCAGCACCTTGCTACCAATTGTAAACTGGTGTTCTTTTCTGAGGCTGTTCATCATTCATTTAGTTTTCTGCATATTAATTTTTAGACCCACACTGCTGCTCTTCCTAACTCATCAATGTCTTGCCCTTCATCTCCCGAGTGACATAGGCATTGTCATCAGCTAATTGCAGATTGCTAAGGCATTATCCATTAACTCTTCTTATCACAACTGTTCTCAATTCAGGCATCTGAATACCTCTTGTAAACAGGTGGTGAATAGCATTGGCAAGATGCCTTCCTGACACCGTTTCTTATTGCAATTTTATTGCTGACTTTATGGAGGACTATGGTAGCTGAGCACCCGCTATAGATGCCTTCCACTATTTTTACATGTCTCTTCTACACCTTGATTCCGCATAGTCTGCATTACTGCTGAAGTTATGACTGAGTCGAATGTTTTCTATATTTATGAGTTCATTATACTCTGCGCATTTCTCAATCACCTGAATGATAGTCTGAATATGGTCTGTTGTCGAGTACCGAGCCTCTCTGATCATTTGGTCGATTGAAGTCTTAGGTTGTCCCGACTATTTTAGTGATTACCTTAGTAAATACCTTATAGGCAGTGAACAGTAAGCTGATCGGTCTATAATTTTTCGTCTTTGACATCTCCTTTCTTATGGATTAAGATGATGTTAGCATTCTTCGAAACTTCTGGTATACTCAAGGTCACAAGGCATTGCGCGTGTACAGGCTGGCTAGTTTTTCTGGCACAATATCCCCTAGCAAAGGTACACAAAGTGCAGATTTCTTTCCAAGGGAAATTCCTTTTTTAGTGAGACATAAACAGGACAAGATAGGTGCTAACCAGCCATAAAATAAACATACCTGTAGCCAAAGCTCAGATCGAACGATGCGGCACATTCGCTTGACCAGACGGCTCCGAAAAGGGCACAGATTTCGACAGGCACATATCCCCTTTTCAGACAAAACGTGATCAGTCGCACACAGCACAAAGCGAATGCAATCTGGTTGACGAAGTTTGAAGATTGAGGGGTTGAAGGAGGACTACATGGAATAGGGCCCACTGCAGAAAAAAGGTATTTCAGCAGCGTTTTCTTAGGGGCTAGTTGTTTCATGTTTCTTCCAAGGGAAATTCCTTTTTTAGCATGACACATAAACGGGACAACACAGGCGCTAACCAGCCAGCCATAAAATAAGTGTACCTTTCGCCAAAGCTCAGATCGAACGATGCGGCCCATTTGCTTGACGTGGCCATAGGATATGTGAAGTATGTTTCCCCTCAGTCATGAATCCAACCAGTATACTAGTCATAGGCTACTGCGGCTATTTGTGGCAGTCATGCATGCAGTCATCATTGTGTTAATCATTTTGCAAACCAGCTAGCCCTGCTCTTCTGCCTCCCCATCGCATTGGCATATTCAAGCTCCAAGAGTCGTCCAACTATAATGAGCGCCTTGATGGCAGCACGAATGCAGCCCTTCGAAGCTTGAAGGCTTCCAGCCAACTACAGTATTTCCTGCTCAATTTAATCCAAACGCCAGAATATTTAATCTGAGTGCCATTCAATTTAATCCAGCTGCCACAGAAATTAACCCAAGCGCCAAAGCATTTAATCCAAACGCCAGCGAATTTAATCCTCATGCATTCTCCCACTGGACCCCTCAAACTTAAAACGCGGTCTACAAATCCCTGATGCGTTATCGACAAGTTGTTAGTGACGAAGCATTTGACACCCAATGAGCAAGTAATAATAACTTCTTTTAATCATGACAAATAAGTGCTGGGTATTTACACCACCCACCACATCAACCGAAGTACAGGGTGAGCGCGAAGCATATTGCAGATATGCATCGGCGGTGTCCTGCAACTCGCATCATCATGTCACACCTTTATTATCCTGACAAGATGAGCGACTCACTCTAAGGTTATGACTAAGATAAATTCCCTTTGATCAGCCGATAGTTGACTCACATGACTTCGCATCACTTGCAACCTGACGTCCCACATTCTCAACCAAAGTCATGAGGGGTATGGAACGAAACGTTATGTCAAATGTAATGGCGCTATCACTTCGATACACCTTTAGCTAGCATGTTCAGTGTGTTCCTACATGGCACTAATAAACTGCACAAAGATGTGCAATTCTTCCCGCCTTATAAAGTCACGTGACTTTCAGCAAAGGGGAGGCCCTTCCGCGACCTAACAACATTGGTATCGGATTTCCCTGGACAATACGGCTATCCTTTGCACATAGCTATTTCGTTGAGTCCACTCTCCGGTCTCACTGGACTTGCAATATCATGCATCACATCAAGTCGCTATTGCAATGTTATCGCTATCGCTAACTCTAAACGCTTTTGCTGCGTCATTACAAGTTGTGACGTCACAAGGAGCGACTTTCATCATGACGGGACGTTATGGCAACCCTGCAGTGATGGGTGTCAAACCAATGACAAGAGAATTGTCGGGAACGCATGATACTGCAAGTCACGTGACCCCGGTGATGACTCGGCAAAAATGTATCATCTTCAGGACAGCCTTATTCCACTAGGAAAACCAATTGGTTTGATACCCAACTTCATAGGGTTGTCAAATGATGTGTCGTGATTCACGATCCTCCAAGTCACGTGACCCCCGGATGATGACTTGGCGAAAATTAATTATCTTCACGACAGCCTTATTACGCTAGAAAAAGCGATTCGTTTGATACCAAACTTCATAGTGTTGCAAAAGTGATGTGTCGTCATTCATGATACTGCAAGTCACATGACGCCGAATGATGACTTGGCTAACATGTATCATCACGACAGCCTTATTACACAAGGAAAACCGATTGGTTTGACACCCATCACTGCAGGGTTGCCATAACGTCCCAACATGATGAAAGTAGGCTCCTTGTGACGTCACAACTTGTAATGATGCAGCGAAAGTGTTTAGAGTTAGCGATAACATTGCAATAGCGACTTGATGTGATGCATGATACTGCAAGTCGCATGAGACCGGAGAGTGGACTCAATGAAATAGCTGTGTGCAAATGATAGCCGTATTGTCCAGAGAATTAAATCCGATACCAATGTTGTTGGGTCGCGAAAGTGCCTACCCTGTGCTGAAAGTCACGTGACTTTATAAGGCGGGAAGAATTGCACATCTTTGTGCAGCTTATTAGTGCCATGTAGGAACACACTGAACGTGCTAGCTAAAGGTGTGTCGAAGTGATAGCGCCGTTACATTCGTTGCAAGTGATGCGAAGTCATGCGAGTCGACTATCGGCTGATCACAGGGAGTTTATCTTAGTCACCGCCATAGTCTGAGTCGCTCATTTTCTCAGGACAATAAAGGTACGACATGATGATGCGAGTTGCAGGACACCGCCGATGCATATCTGCAATATGCTTCGCGCTCACCCTGTACTTCGGTTGATGTGGTGGGTGGTATAAATACCCGGCCCTTATTTGTCATGATTAAAAGAAGTTATTACTTGCTCATTGGGTGTCAAATGCTTCGTCACTAACAACTTGTCGATAACGCATCAGGGATTTGTAGACCGCGTTTTAAGTTTGAGGGGTCCAGTGGGAGAATGCATGAGTGTTAAATTCGCTGGCGTTTGGATTAATTTCTGTGGCACCTTGATTAAATTGAATGACATTGGTTTTTGGTTTTTTTTTTGAGGGGGGGGGGGGGAAGGAAATGGCGCAGTATCTGTCTCATATATCTTTGGACACCTGAACCGCACCGTAAGGGAAGGGATAAAGGAGGAAGTGAAAGAAGAAAGGAAGAATAGGTGCCATAGTGGAGGGCTCCGGTATAATTTCGACCACCTGGGGATCTTTAACGTGCACTGACATCGCACAGCACACGGGCGCCTTAGCGTTTTTCAGATTACATATTCTGGCGTTTGGATTAAATTGAGCGGGAAATACTGTAGTACTGGTTCTAAGCAACAAAGCTTCCCCCATTGGCATTTACCATTTGTGGTCGAACCTCATCAAGCCTGTTCCGGCTTGAGCAAAATACACTCTAATGTATTTTGCTTAACAGATCGGCATGTTTGTCAGGTTTTGGCTGCATACTCTCGGACCTCACAACTTCAGCAGGATGACTCATGTAGCAACTGTAACAAGATTAGATCCTTCAAAGGAATTCCTGTACATACTGAGCAGAACGACTAATGTCTACTGGGCACTTCTCACACCTTGCAGTGTTGCTTCACATGTACATTCTAGATGGAAACTATTATGCTTAAAATCTGCACATCGGTGGCCCCTATCACTGCTCTTCAGCACTTTGATGTTCATTGAATGAAGTCTCCCCCCATGGCAGTGAGTGCAAATGTATTTACCGCTGACACCACTAGTCAGCAAACAGCAGTCTTTGGGAAACCAAAGCACCTTACAATAATGGATATATCTGAACAAGAATTCATAAAATAGTATTTTCATTGTCAAACTCGGGGTCTACCTGATGATCTGTTGTCAGCATATATTCTCACTTCAAATGCTTTTCCAATGTTTCCCAAATTCCTTGAAAACCTTTTTTCCTTTTCTTTTTCTGGCATAAACTTATGGAAATTTTACATCACTAGTTTAGAGATAAGCAGGACAGAAAAAGAATGCATACTGCCTTTCAGTGATCTGCCAACCTAACTTGTGGCTTGCTAAACAAGGCACATGATGCCTGCAGGGCACCACTGACCTTTGCCAATCAGAGCTGTCTTCTATGAAACGAAAAAAAAAAAAAAAGGGACAGCTGTGCATGACCACACAAAGCATTACAGCGTATAACTCTCGCACAATGCTTTGCCAGTGACAGATGTGAGACATGCTATCAGTACTTGACAAACATTTATTACACAAAAAGCTAGGAACGACACTTGAAGACATGATTGGAGACATAACATTTGGTTGAGGCCCAGGCTTTTGCAGACCCATGGAGATGAACACAAGGTTTTTTGTATAAAATTTTTTGACACTTTCACTGCTCAAGGAAACAAAACAGAAAGCATACAGAATGTAACAAAATCTTTTGAGAGTTTCTAGAGCCAAAAGGCGTAACAAAAACAATCTTGATATACTACAACAACACACGGTTTACACCAGACATTGGCCCGTTTATAAACACCAATTATAAACACACTGTGTGAGCCAATATACTTCAAAAGCTGATAAAATACAATAGAGCAAACTGAAAGCAGCACTTTCTCGAAATTATTGACACAATTTAAAGTGATGGGCCTTCTAGACCAAGAGAAAAACTCACAGCAAAAACCTTCACTAGCATACGTGAAAGTAATACATGCACCCATGCTAAGGGAGTACACAGGAAATGGGGCCAGCAAACAGAAACAAGTCAAAATGAAAGTGGTGAACATATGTACAAATGGTTGTTGTTTCAGTGCCTCACAACAACAAGAGAGAATGATGGTACAAAACACATGAAAAACAGACATGTCAGAACAAAGACTCCCACTATGAATTTACAAATGATGGCAAAGATGCAGAAAGAGAAGAAATAATAAAGCCTAGACAGAAACCCAAGCAACAACTTCAGGGAACAGAAGAGAGGATAAACAAGAGAGGACAGACACTTGGCATGGCAACTACAGCTCGCTCTATAACCAGCTAATGAGAACAAAGATGTGGTATCTACAGACTTGCACAAAGAAAAAAATGTATACAAATCTTTCAGCCTTTGCCCTCCACCCTAGCGTATAAAAAACTCTTACTCACCACCTCAACTTAGATGCTGCAATGTTTCCTCTGTAGCACAATAATGAACAATGCACAGAGGACTTCGGCACACAAACCTAACACCAAATGACACTCGCTTCAGCGCCAGCCATGTTTGGCATGGCAGCTGTGGACATGAGATATAAATTAGGATGGGTGTACACGCCTGTGACATGAGTGAATGTTGTGAATGTTACCCATCTGTTTATAGCGCTCTCTCATCTGCACATGCACATATATAAGAAGGAAATCAACACACTCAAACTGAAAATAAAAAATGAAAACTGGAACAGAAAGATGAAAACAAGAGTGGGAAAGAGGCTTCTATGCAAGCTAGTAATGCCGCGAGTGGAAAGAACAATTTCAGAACACAAAACTGCACAGAAAATGTTGCTGGACCAAAGCAACCATACAAAGATGATATGGCAGAGAATGCAATGGAAAGTCCTTCAAAAGAAACATGGACACAACACAATTAAGAACACGTTGCTGTTCACCATAATCAGTTTTACATCATCTCGAAGCAGTCTCTACTGCTCTACATTTGCATTGAGGTAAAAATCTCGACTCTGAAGCAAAATAAAATGAAAAGTATATAAAAAAAAACACACAAACAAAAAATGCATTACCCGTAAGATTCACAGGCTCTCTCTCACAGTGGCCATCCCCACCAAACGGAGGTGTCCTGGTGGAGTGTTCGTGGTGTGCTGTGCCACCTGCATGGCATGTCTATCCAAATGTGACTGTGATGTATGTATGTTTGTGTGAGTAAATGGGTGTGGGCGGTGACAATGAGTGCAAATGCATCAAAAAATGAGCTCAACACTGAGACAACTGTGCCACCTCAAACAGAGGATGACCTACGCCGAGATTCACAAGAGGCGACAAAGTTAAGAGAAAAGGGGGAGAAATAGAGCCGCAGAGAAAGAATGAAAACCAAAGAGAGAGAGAGAGATAAAGAAGATGCAAAAATGAGAGGGAAAAAAGATACACATAACATGTCTTAAATATAACAGCAGATGACACATGCACACACCACTACACATATATAACTTCTCACAAACTCTTTTCGGTCATGAGGTCTCGAGAAGAGAAAGGACACACACCGATTTTCTTTCCTCTGTTTTTTTTTTCTGGAAGAGGTAACATATGAGCTATGCACAGTGCCGACCATGAATATGCCACAAGAGCAGCACGGAGAAAACAATGCAACTGTAAAGAATGTTTTTGCTCTGTACTGCTGCTGCTGCCACCAACATATGAACACTTTTCCTGTATGCATGAGAGTGCTGATGCCGACAACAGAAAATTAATATAATCAGACAGATACCTGCTTCTCTATGGGACAATGAGTCAGCTTGCATGATCTTGTGTATACACGTATTTGTGTCATATAATAATAATATATTTATACATGTATATTTATATATATATATAGTATCTTTGTATACTGCAAAAAACTGCTTCATATGAAAAATTCAACTGCCTCACCCTGCTCTCTCTCTTTCTCTCTAACCAGAAGGAACCACCCGCAGACCATTGCACTGAACTTGCACAATTTCTTACACTGTACAGCCCCCAAGAATCCATTTCCCCCATCCCATATATTACAGACTAAACGGAAGCATGATCCACCATTCCGCTGCGCTTCTGCTATAGCCGTCCCCTGTTTCCGTCTCCTCGCCTCCTCGTTTTGCTTTTTCTAAGCTCCTCCTCTCCACTCCTGCTGCCTTTCATCGGTAGAGCCTGTGCTGAACAAAGTAACAAGCATATGGTGCACACGAGTGCAGCTGATGCTGGGCTGTGTTTTTGGGCTCGAGTTGGGAACTCCTGCCATTCCTAACCTATGCAGTTCCTTCCTAATGCACACAGGCTCTGCACAAATTCAAATATCTGTCCAAGTAAACGTGGTTATGCCCTTGTACGAAACACTGAGAGTATGCGGCAGCATATCTATTACTGCTGCAAACTGGAGGATCAAAAAACTCTCAGGGCTGATCGAGAGAAAGCCGAACAGGAGCAACAAAGAAAAAAAGAGGCTCAAACACAAATTTATGTACAATTGTTTGCACTTGCCAACAGATATCCCCCTGCAAGAAGAAAGGCCATACACTGACAGAACAGCCATGTCCCCATAAAATAACAACAGCATACTGCAGCAAGGGGCCAACAAAAAAGAAATATGTTTTGTCGGGGCAGTAAGCTAGCCTCAGGTTTCTGGCACAATTACACGATCATTTTGTTTTTTCTTTCCTGTGACCACTCACAAACGAACTTCAAACATACCTGGCAGCATGCTTCACAATTAGAGTTCGGGGATGAGGAAACTACTGAATGGGGAAAAAAGGACAGAAAGTACACAGGGAAAAGGCAGCTGCTTGAGTTTAGGGAAGGCAAAGGACAAGTTGAGTGAAAATGTGTACCACTAATTAAACCAAAGCTGGAGGCAAGGAGAGCCGCGAGTGGAGAAGTTTTGTCCTCATAAACTGGAATGCACCTTCTCAAAAGTGTCTTGGCATGCCCCTTACCCTGCCCATGCAATGTCCAATGCTTGAAAAATGCTGCAGTGTCCGTATATGTGCGAGTGTGTCCCTTTCACTGTTATGTGTTGTGTCCGTGTAGTGTGTGAGTCCTCCGTCAGGTGGCGCACTCTGTTATTTGCGGGTGCTGTGCGCTCCAATTTGTATCGGCCAACAAGCAGTAGCGCAGAAGAGCAAGAGAGGGTGAACCGGGCTCCCCCCCTCTGGGACATGCAGACCAGTGAACGGCCGTTAAGAGTGGTTGGCCACAATCACGCCAGGCCGACGTGTTGCCGTTCCGCACTGGATCACCTGCTGACGCAACGCGGGCTCGTGCACCACGAGAACGTTTAAACTGCTGCGTAGCATGCTGCTGTTGTCGCCTACCACGCCCATCCGCTCAGGCGCTGTGGCGGTGCCACTGTGGGGCTCGTCGTCACGAAACAAGTGGTCTCCTTCGAGGTGCCGGATGGCCTCCACGATGGTTTCCAGGTTCTGGCGTGATGTGCTCGCATGGTATGGTGACGTGCATGGAGATGACTGGAGCGGTGGCGCGATTTCTTCACGAGCAGCCGGCACCGGCGTCACTGCTGTTGGCACCACAGCTGCTGTCGGCTGCATTGAGTGGGTGCTAAGGTCTTGTGGCAGGTCGGCCGTGGGGCTCGGCAGGGGGTCGACTGGTTGCGGGTGCGCCCTTGGCGGGCTGGCGTTCCCCGCTGGCAAAACAGCAGCGGCAGCAGGTGCAGCAGGTGGTGAAGTGAATTGTGTCACTGGCAGCTCTTGCTGCTCTGATGGTTGGGCAGCCACCAAGGCTGGCTTCGTATCAGTGCCTTCCTAGAAGGCCAAAGAAAAAGAAAGGTAAAAATTTTAACCAGGGTGCTGCTGTTACGCATACCTCATGCTAACAGCAGAGACTAATTGCTGGTCATTGTACCATGGACCTTAGTGTGTGAAATCAGAATGTTATTCCTAATACAGTAAAAGCTTGTTAATTCAACTCCTGTTAATTTGGAAATTTGGAAAATTAATTTGGAAAAACGCCCACGCAAATCTATGGTGTTGGATGCTCGCTAGTTTGGACAGTATGGGTCTTGCAATTCGAACGGGTTCCCGAAAGAAGCTGTGTTCAGGTATGATCAGCGCAGCAAGAAATCATCGAAATAGCCACACTGAAATCCCGAGTTCTGTTCTGCACAATCACCCACGTACCGCAGCAGTGCACACGACGACAGGCTTGACAACAAAGACGTAAAAGTCGGTGTGTCGGCAAAGTCTCCGAGAACAGTTTGACCGTTGAGTTTCGGTTTCGCTTTTATGAGTGCTGTGCCAGCTTGCAGCGACAGTAGTTCGGCCAGTCTAATCCAGCTGAGCACCCTTTCGGATGCTGATCGCTGCTCTCCTGTTCGGGATCAGGACGTTTTGCCCATTCGAGGACGTCCTTGGGACATTTGGTGTTGTTTGGAAGGCCAAATTCAATTTCTCCTCAGTGTCCCTTTAAGGGCCCACAAGACCTCCATTAATAATTTGTCACCGTTCAAGACCCACAGTGCATATGGCAATAACAAGTGTGCAATAAATATGCATGCAGCCACCAGTTCCTCTACTTTGACACCTCCCAAAAATACCCTTCTACTATTCTTAAAAGTGTATGGTACCGGGGCAAACGTGCACTCAATGAGAAAAACTTACTAAACTCACTTAATGACATCGCAAAGAGATGAGGCATACATGACAACAGGACTAACTGCGCTTCATTGAAGGAAACAGCCTCACAGAAAAAGGTGGCAGAGCATGCGTAGCTCAGTCATCAAAAAACTACATTCCAACGATAAGCTGTGCTTTAGCGCCGTTGCGAAAGGAAGCTAATACCCCTGTCACACGGGACTTCTTCTCGGCCTTTGCCGTAAAGTTGTCTTATTGCACTAAAGGAGGAAAACCGAAAAGGAGCAGCGACGCTGCTACACGGAAAATCCAAAGGAGCTAGAACGCGGCCTCCGTGAATGCCAAAAGTCACCGCTGTGTGTGAAGCGGCGCTAGTAACATTATGAAATTAAAGCAGACGGTAGCACTTCAGCTAAGAGTGCATTCGTTTGTTGGAAAAAGTAGCTATCACGATAATAAATGAGCGTTCTGACGGTGAGAAACGGATATTTTGAAACAAGGTTTCTTTTTTTTTTTTCATCGTTCTCGGTCCGACCACGGTAGGCGCACTTTTCCGCTCGGCTCCTCGTTGTGTTCCAGAAGCGTGCTTTGTTGCTTGTGTCTTTGTGCACACAAGCAAACTCAAAACACGGACTCAACAAAAAGCAAACGAAGAAAAAACAGCAAAGCGAGATGCGCAAGTACGTGTGTGTCGATGCGGCTGCTGAAAAGCGTTCAAGTCCTTTCTTAGCAGTGTGGATGTCTTTAGTCATAGCCTCCTCTACGGTTAAGTGCACTGTAACGCAAAATTAACCATTGAATAAGATAAATTAGATATTTTTTACGGTTTCAAAACTAAAAATTGCGTCAATTTTTTATTCTTTGAGCTCGCTAGCTGGCGCTGCCGTCTGGGTTGCTCCTTTAAGCAACTTTAAGGCCGCTGACGGCCGCCTTTATTGCTACGGAACTTTATCGCAAAGGTCTCGACGCTTTGCCGTGTAGATGCGCGTCACGCGCCTTTGGGGCAAAGGACCTTAATTTCTAAGGCCTTACAAGTGCCCGTGTGACAGGGGTATTAGTTCTTTCTGCATAAGGGAGACAGAAGGATTGCTAATGCAATCATCCCCTTGCATACTAATGAGGAATGCCTCGAGAATTTCGTGCTCGGCTTTTTCCTTGCCTCTGCCAACAATTATGACATTAGAAAACAGCGGGTAGCAGCCGCATTCCTGGTAATGTTGAGGCAAGTTGGCACCGCCAGTAGGGGACAGGGAGTTGTGGTGCTCTTTCAGTCTTTTATTAACACCGGCCTGTTTGGCCAATGTACTCTTTTTCACAGGTCAGCGGAATTCTGTATACCACACCTGTGCAAAAGCGACGTAGCAGTTTTCATGCTGCGTCGAACAGACCGGTCGGTAAGTCCTGCCACGTGCAACATGTGAGCACAGGCCTTCACGTGAAAGCTTGCAGGGAGCAGAAAACATAACATTGATGCCCTGCTTTCCAGCGACCTTTTTGATGGTGTGGGATATTTTATGCACATAAGGCGTCACTTCAATTTTTTTTTTTCAACTGTCTTTGGGTCAACCCTTTTAACGTCTCGAACCTTGATCTTTTGCAATGTTTCTGCCACCGCCCTCAAACGCTCTTTCGGAAAACTGGCCGCCTCCAAACATTCAAACTGGTTATCGAAGCTTGTCTTCATGCTGTGGTGGCAACTCTTTTGCAGTGCATTATGGAAGCAGTTCGTAGCAATCCCTCTCTTAACAATCTTGGAGTGAGCCGACTGAGTTGGCAGAGGCAAGAGAAAAGTCGAGCATGAAATTCTCGAAGCGTTCCTCATTAGTATGCAATCCTTCTATCTTCCTTATGCAGAAGTAACTAAGCTTTCTTTCACAACGCTGCTAGAGCACGGCTTATCTAGTGCCTTGTCTCTTCACTGTGTTCCATCTTTTGACTGGATTTCTCAAGAACATGCACTAACTGACCCAGTTTTCAACTCTACTTAATGACAATTGTCTTGTCTTGTGTGGCTGCTGTCACTAAAGATGTGACATGCCAAAGTGACACGAATTTAGCCCACCTGATCGAGACATTAGCTATCCTGTACAAACATCCTTACTATACAGCTCATGTAAAATATCTTATATGGCTGTCTTGCTCTACCCATACACTAAAGCACCCCAAGAATAAATTGATGTCCTATACGCCGTGTGCAGCGCCTATAGGGGCGCCACTGAAAGCCTCCTAGCGGCAGCCATTGGAACCGTAGGTGGGCTGCTCGCCGCGGCTTCCTGGTGCCACTGCAAACTTGGCCGAAATATGCGAACGTCAGTTGCTGCCCGTGGGCGTCCCACACAGTTAATTTTGCAGCGAAAACATGCGCATGTGAATAGCACTGCATGAGAGTGGAGCTGTAGCTCACAGGGACGATAGCATTTGCCGCAGGCGAGCGTCGCCGAGCCTTGCTAGACGAGGAGCTGATCATAGTATGCCACCCCTGCCGGCAGACATTTACCCAATCATAAACCTTTCTCATGTGTTTATCATGTGAACTAGTTTACTCATTTACACTGAAAGCGTAGATTTCTCGCTTGTTGACGCCGTGGCATCGAACCAGTGATTAACTGGCACAGGTGCAGTGTTGTGCAAAGGCAGTGATAATAGCTGGGAAAAACAAATGCTCTTAATTATTCGCAAGCAAATTAACTGCCGATTTTCTTAGATGCTAACTATGTATTTGTTGCTGAACTAAAATGAAATAATCTCCGCTTTCATGTGCACCACTATCTTGACCCCTTGAAGGAATGTTGACAGATTACATTTTGCAGCTATGTATACCTTGCTATACTACAATTAACATGAAAAACCTAAATGTTCATATTATTTACAACAGAGTAATTTAAATGTTGCTGGTGAAGAGTACGATCAGCCTGATAACAAGGCACAGGAATGGACTCTCTGACGAAAGAATCCGATTCCACTAGTATGCCGTGCGGATATTTGAAGTGCTCTCATCGTTACAAGCGCAGAGTGAATGGATGATCTTCTCGGGGAAAGCGATTGAAGGCGCGGAGAGGACACAAGGGCGTGTTCCTGGAGAGCTTTAAAAGTTTTCAAGCAGCCAGCTACGCAGAAATATGTTCCTTCACGTCACTGAAGACTTACATGAAAATAGATAAGCGATTACGCAATACTCGACATGATGTACGCTATCAAAACACAAGCGTATCTCGAAAGCGTGCTGAAATGGACGGGGAAAGCAGTAGATGCGGCCCACTCACGCTTTGCGGGCTTGCCAACAGGCGGTGCGTGCATGGCGTATATGAGCAGATGAGCAGCCACATAAGAATACGGCTATCTCCTTGATGCATTAACTTCCTAACAAGTGAAAGATCTTAAGTTTTGCTGCAAGCATATTTTTTTTTTCACAGAATCTCTATTCAAAAGTGTGTGTAACAGCACTACACAGGACAATGTGAATGAAAAAATAGCAATTACCTCTGTTTTGACCTTGTGATGAGGTACAGAAGGAGGTGCCTCCCTGATTCGGTCCGAATAGGCCTGTGCTTCCATTCCACGAGCCTGCTCCTCAAAGATCACGCGCATCCTTCTTTCACGTTCGAGCTGTACTCGAAGCTCCACCAGCTCACGGACGATGTCCTCCTTGGTCTCTGTTTCTTGTGGACTCATGCCGGCAATACCTTCATCATCCACTGCTGCAAGAAGCACATCAAATCCAAAATCAGCTCTACATATCCAAGCATGACAAAGTAAAGGTAACTGGTAGCTAGTATATGGCATAGCTAAAAATGGCTTGCACAATTGCTTTTGTTTTTCGGGACTTCCTTAGAAATTTCAGCAGCTCAGCAGCTATCCCATTTGAAAAAGACCATATGGAACTGGCTGAAACAAAACTTGAATCAAAATGGTCCATTTTGACGGGGAAAGTGTTAACTGTGTGCACGATATTACTGCCCAACTGTGGTGTCCAAATTTCAATCGGCACAAAATATAACCAGGCTTGTATACTAAATGTTTGGTGCATGTTGAAGAACTTTATCAGGTTGAAATTAATACACAGCCCTTCACAGTGTTGCACCTGACAATCAATGGTGCAGTTTAGAGATTCAAACCTCTTTCTTGTTCTGAATTTGAGTAAGAGCACAGCAGTGTTTGGTCCCTGCTGCTTTTGTCATGCAGCCCACATCAACACAGATCTACCTCTGCACACGTACCAAATTTCTGGTCACTGGAATGCACCTCAAGATGGAAATTAGCATGACCTGAGGCTTTCCACAAAGTGAACCTCTCTTTGCATTTCATTAACAATTTGGGTGAGGCATGTTCCGGTATATTAAGAGAGATGGATTGCCATGCTGATGCTTTAGTGATGGAGGCGAGACGGAAAGGCGCCCTTGCGCTGAGCGATGTCAGTGCACATTAAAGGCCCCCAGGTAGTCGAAATTAGAGCCCACCACTAAGGCACCTCTCTCTCTTTCTTCTTTCACTCCCATCTTCCTCCCTTCCCTTAAGGTGTGGTTCGGGTGTCCATCCAGATGTGAGACAATTACTGTGCCATTTCCTTTCCTCAACCCCCCCAAAAAGACAGCACCAGTAATCTAAGGTCAAATGTACGTCGGCCACTGATTGATGTCTGCATCCTTCATCCTCTTCACTACCTAAAGCTTTTGTATTATGCCCAAGGCTAGCATTAGCACAGTACTGGTGCTACTGCACATAGTGCTTAAAGCAGAAATTCATCAAAAGCATTGCTGGTGCAATTGCAGTATGACCGCTGCCAACTACAACAAAGAGCAGTGCACCCTGCCAAGCAGAAGAGGGAATGGAGAACAACCTCGAATCCATCTTGGCTGGCCAGATAAGCTGGACATAAAATTGGTAAGCACCAGGCACAGCAGAAGGCATACTGCCCGCACTGCCTCAAATGTGCTCGATTCTAACACTCCATACAACTCATCACCAAATTAAAAAAATCCCAATGAGTAAAATATGGGAAAAGAAAGCAAGACTAAGCTTACAGCAGTGGTGAAAATCAGGCTAGCTTTCAGGCTGGGTGAGCACCTCCATAATCTGCACTGCATGCTTAATTAAGGCAGGTAACAGCAGTACTTACTGTTGTCGCCTTTCTTGCGCTTGGGAACAGGAGAGTCTGAGGAAGAGCCATCGCTGTCCTGGCTCATCTGGCAATTGAGGAGGCGCTTCAGCTGACTGTTTTGTGACAGCAGGCGTGTCTTCTCCTGCTCCAGCTGGTAGATGTACTCTGCGGTATGCTGTAATATGGCGGCCTGCACAGAGAAAACAAAACAGACGTCAGAGCTTGGGCACTCTTTGACAGTGGTACAGAGACACAAATCTGCTTGGAGCAACCATGAGCAGTTTCGAACCAGTATACCTGCCTTCATTTTCATGTATCTATGACAAAGGCTGACATAACTTTTCCTCGACTCAACAGCCATTTGCGAAAACGACGTCTAATGCTCCACCTGTTCACATCTCCCATTGCACTTCACCTTCTCTGTAAAGGATATATTGCCATAAGAATACACTGAAGTGGCATAAAAAAACATCATCCTGTCATGACATCTGAACAAAAGCTAATGACTATGTAAAGAGAACATGTATCTCGTTGCCAAAGAGTGTGTCTCCTCCGAGCGGCCATGGTAGGGTTATGCATGGAATGTACAATCAAAGCAGTGCTGCGGCTGCTTCTAACCCAGCGCAGCATAGCAAGCATTACCTTATCTTTCCCCTGACACATATGGTCTTCGACAAAAACAGGCTAAATTACCAGCAACAGTCACTTTGAAAACAGGCCTGCTTATATTGAAGTGTGAAAGCAAGCGACAAAATAGCCATTTTTCAAATTGGGGAGCACAAAAAAATTGTAGACTTTATGTGCCAAAGGAATGCTCTTGGCTATGAGACATATCACAGCGGAGGGATTTGTGCTAATTTCAACCACACAGGGTTATTTAATATGCACTGAAATCCCAGAACACTAAAATTAAAAGTTCTGCTAACGCTCTTTTCAAGCTGGCTAGATGCATGCACATTGATATTCCATGCAAAGGTGATAGAAGAAATCCGTCAATGAAAGCGTACGGCACTTAATGCTTAATATGCAGTTTTATGGTTTAAGGTTTGTAAGCCTTCACTGCAGCTCAGGATTATGGCAACAATATACTGTTGCTGTAGCATGAAGTTGCAGTGACAGTGGCACCATCCTGTGAAATCATATCTGGCTGATATATGATCTATTAATAAAAACTCTGTGGAAGACCTCTCTCTCCAAGGAGTGTCTATCCTCGGCAGAAAATTAGTGGTGATGAAATGCAGAAGAAAACACTCAAGACATACAGTAAGCGTTTTCTTCTGTGCCTCGTCCTGTGTGCTGGTTTTCTGGAATTTCGTCGGGCATAGCCAACTATGAGCACCCGGCACCCGCCATGCACCACCATCATTTGTTGTGAAGTGTCACCACATAGCTGCTTTTGCATTCACACAGTGGCAGCGGTAGCAGACTACATATCGCATGCAAGACAGTGGAGTGGCGAAGCACAGCATATGCCCACTGTCATTTTGACGGGCTTTCACGAACCAAAATGTAATGTTTTTTTTTTCATGTTGCAATTTGAAAAAAGGACAGCTATTCCTTGAAGCAAGTTATGTCTATGAAGCAAAGCTGTATCAGTGCAAAGCCTTGAAATGAATGCATTGCGCAGGAAAGTGTTAAGCAGCGCCAACACGTGTCAAGCTCAAATTAAGCTGCTTTTGTGCGATAGGGCTGCTCAAGAGTGCTCTTTGCGATGCCAATTATTTCTGTTATCACTGTATTGGCGTTTTAGGTCCATAACAGCCGAATAATCAGTGCTGCTGGTTGGGAGCTCTCATAACGTCGGGGTTATTACCTAGCTTGACATCGCAGGTGACTGTCCGTGCCTCCATGATTAACTGCAACCTCATGACAACCAGGAAATGGCACAATATGTGTCCCACATATCGGTGGACACCTGAACCACGCCGTAAGGGAAGGGATAGAGGATTGAGTGAAAGAAGGAAGGAATAGAGAGGTACCGTAGTGGAGGGCTCCGGAATAATTTCGACCACCTGGGGATCTTCAACCTGCACTGCACTGGATCTTTAACCTCCGTTTCGCCTCCATCGAAACGCGGCCGCTGCGGTCGGGTTCGCACTCGGGTACTCCGGACCTGTTGCCGAGCGCCCTAACCACTGAGCCATCGCAGCGGGTATATCAATGCCATTCCATGCCTGTGAGAGGCATTTGCCGCGGTGTTCATGAGGTGTGTGTAGATCGACGGTAGCACGTCTTGCTGCTGCGCATGCGCAATAGGCACATGGCCGGTCCGCGCTCCCCCCAGCCGCCTGACGAAGTACTTGCGCGGGAAGGCGTCGCCTTCCCGAACACACACTCCGCATCGGCGGAAGTGGAGCGTGGGAGTCGGCAGCGAGCAGACCGGATGCCTCGATTCGAAGCGGATGCTGCCGAGTGCGAGGCGCGCTGTCCGACACCGCGAACCGGCGCGCGACGCTCGTCTGAAAATGCACTAACGAAGCCTTCCCTGTGAAACACGACGTGCTCGTCACATTGCCGTCATGGCATTCGCGGAGTTCCTCTCGCAACAAATCCCGCAGCAGCCATCCCCCTCTGGGCGCAGAAAACCACCACGCACGACTACCGTTGCAGCGGCTACGAACCAGAGTAACAAGAGAGACGTTCTTCGGAACGCCCATGATGACGCCATAGCCGCGTACACTGCACGTCACCGCGAGCGCCTGAATGTGTAACAACCGCTGAATCGGCTCCCGTCCAGGCGACCGCCGTACTATGGACACCCTTCCCCTCCTTCGGGAGGAGAGGCTGGCCCCCATCCCTGTTTGCGCAAAGCGGATGGATGCTACCAGTGGCGCCGGTACCACCACAGGGGCCCAGAAGCTGCAGCGCCGGTTCCCGCTTCCTGGAAGACATCGCGCCGAGGCCGGCCAGCATCCGAAGCAGCCGCGGCAACGGTGGGGAAAATAAAGGCGGAGGGGGTATGGCAGCACGATTAATCGGAGCCCCCGATAGCGATGACGCTTCAGGAATGCGGCTCGGCCGAGGTGTGGCCGCTGCGCCCTCGGCAAGTGGGGGGGGATATTCTGGCCTGCGATGAACGAGGCACGCAACGCACGCCCCCTCCTCCACGCCGCGAGGCGGCCGGTCTGCCCACTCGAGAAACAGCTGATAGACCGGCGAAACGAGAAGGGAAGGGGCAGCCTGTCGTCGCGGCTGCACTTTCAACGGCTGCGACGCATCGCCTCTGCGTCGAGACTATTCGGTAGAGCTTCGTAAGGCCGCCAACAACCCAGAGCAGCAGACTTCTCCGTCGACGAGACGAAACCGGCGGCAACGGCTAGAAGACCCCGCCGGCAGCAGCTCATGCAGGGCCAACGGCCGCGGTCAAATCGACCGACTCGCGGCTGATTCAGCCTACGTTCGGCAGATGGCGCTTGGGGCGTGGGGAGGGCATGCCGGCGTGCACGGTAGCGGCGGCCGCGCGGCAGCAAAGTGCGGGAGAGAGGGGTGGGAAATGCGGTAACTGCGTTCCAGAATCGCTTTATCGCCCCGCCGCCGGTCGTAGAAGTGTCGAAATATCGGCCGCGGTTCCGCCGCATTCCGCAGCGTTCGCCGCCCGTTCTGGTGCGGCGCGCCACGGGGAAGTTGTCGCACGAAGGAAGAAGGCATGCGCTTCCGTGCCGAAGACCGCCCCAAAAGTCAAGGCCGTCGGCCCCTTTCCCGCCCCCATCCTTCAGTGCGCACTTCTGCTTGGTTTTCAGGAATTTTCGCGCGAAGCCCCTCAGGGACCCGGCGCACAGTGCGCTCTGAAGGTCAACCTGGGCCATTGGAATCTCCTGAATGAACAATGTCCCTACCGCTTTCGTGGAAATTTTGATCAGAAATCGGATTCAACTAAAAAAAAAATGGAACAAAACGCAAAAAGCCCAGTGGACCGTGCAAAGAATTTTGTAAAGTGCACCCAGACAATCCGTTTAGGGGATCAAAGATGGTGAAACACCAGGTAGGCGCGGTTTCGACGAAGGAACCTGAGGAATGTACCCGACCAGTCACGGCGTGCTTAAAATGGCCAGTGCACTCTTATATGGCTCGAGGCGACCTTCGAATCATAAATATTTGCAACGTTCGTTCCAAACACATTTGCCTAGACGTCACAACACTGAGCGCGAAAACTGCGGTCTGCACACAGGTGACAAAAAAAAAAAATACCCTGCGCAGCACAATTGGATCGCAGCTTTCTATGGCATAGTGGACGCGAATAGGGGGCTACTACCTCGCTTTGCCTTACCCATTCCCCTGCCAAAGTGTGCGGCGAGTTACCCATCATTTGACAAACGCCGAGTTAGCGTTACGGGATGAGTAGCTTCCCCCACGCAGAGCCCGAGGATGCAGGAAGCGATCACATCATGCCCCACTAAAGAAAAAATTTCCACGTTTGCCTGTTGGCTAGCAGCTTTAACGAAACCCAAGAATGAGACACCTTACAGGACGATGCGCAAAAGAGCGCGGCACCCTGCGCACAGACTGCACAGAAGCCCGATCGGAAGCGACAGCAGCAGCAGGCAGAGCGGGCGGCGCAGACGACGCGGGGGCCGCGATAGAGGAGAGGGGACGCCGCGGCGTGGGAACTTGCCTCGCGGTGGTGCGGCATTTTTTCGGCGGCGCGTGAGCGAGGGAAGCCAGGGGGGACCGGTTTCCGGGGGAGAAAGAAGGCGCTCTCCTCCGCCATTGCCGGCGTAGTAGGTAGTAGTACACACTGCTGCCGCCGCGCGAAGCCACGCGGGCGGCTTCGGCGGCGATCGGAAAAGAGCGCGCAACACATTCCACAGCCGGCGAGGAATCTCCGCTTCTCTTCCGTGGACACACGTGTGCGGGAGAGGGGGGGCTGCAGACCCAGAAGAAAAACCAATGGTCACGCGCGCCACACGAGACTGAGCTCCCAACCGGTTCGAGATATGCAGTCTCCCGCAGCCAACAACTGGTCGCCGGCGTGCCAAGGGATCGCTGCAGCCTCAACCGTTGCTGGCTTTAGAAGGGACGACGACAGCCCCGAGAAGCGGTGCCCCGTCACGCCCAATCCGTTGGGGGTTGCACGAGACGGCCCCGTCGTGAGTTCTGATTCCGGTCCAAGGTTTGCTCAAACGGGGCTAACCGCTTAACGGATTCATTACGGGGGTTATGGGCGACCACCAGCAGACTCCAGAGAATACAAAACGAAGCGACAGCCCTTACGAGGCACGCACGGAACAGTGCAGTGCTAGAATGTTAATAACCCATTGTTCTTGTGGAAGTAGTCAACCCTCTTTTGTCACAGACCGTGCGGTAACCAACAAGAAGATCACCCTCCGACTACACCTCTCTCACGAACCCAAAGCTCAGCGCGAGATCGACACATTCTGTAGCGGTGGGGGCTGCAGCGAGCAGACTCGCCGCAAGGACGACACTGCCTCCTCAACTCGGCTGGAGCCGCAAGGTGACACGCCGAAAGAGAAGAACCGCAGGGAACAAAGCCGCCACGGAAAAAAGAAAGCGAAACACGAGAATCTCAAAAGACGGCGTTTGGGAGGTCCACAGGGGCACCCGGCGTCGGAGCCCCAGTGGCGGCAGCCGACAGACACGCACCGCATTTGGTCGACCGAACAGCAGCAAACCGATACAGACAGATGGGCACGAGAACAGATTTTTCGTGTTATTCACGGGAGCTTGCAAGGAGGAATTTGAAGTCTGCTCTTGCCATTTCTTAATCCCCGCACTTGGATATGCTGCAACAGGACTGTTAATTCCGACTTTCAAAATTTGTCGCTGGAATCTCGGCGACTGTCTTGCTTAATTTTACAATATTGCGTTTTCTGTCTTCATCATTTCCTTTCTGGATGTTATTTTTTTCTTTTCAGTCCACGCCCCACTTGAATCAGGGCCAACCGGTGTTGCTCTCCCGCGTGCGTTATCATCTGCCCTTTCTTTTTGACTACGAAACCGGACAGCTGAATAGCTTTCCATGCCTCCCGATTGTTGGCCTATCCCCCAGCGTGGGTTCCAGATGTTAAAAAGAACAGAGGCGGTAATCCGTCACCAGACGCAAGTGTGCAAATACATTTCTGCATGCGGTTCAACACCGCATCCGAGAGGCGCGTTGGGCCGGCGGAACTGGCCAGTTAGTAAAAGCGATTGCAACTGTCCATCGCCACGACCCTCGCGAAAGAAACCACACTCTGTACGCTCTCGACGGCAAGCCCTTTCTCGCAGATATATCCGCCAACGTACTTTGAAAACATCTCGAGGAACAAAAGGGCTAGGGCGCCCAACGGACTCGGTGCAAAAGTGAGCGCGCGCAACGCCGGCGAAGCCGCACAGAGAGAAGGGCGGCGTCAGCAGCCGCACCGACGCAACCTCGGCCGAGCTTTCGGGGCGTAGCGGCGCCGCTCTTTCCCCCCTCCGCGCCAAGGACTGGAGAGGGGGAAAAAAAACAATCCGGCGACGCCATATGTTCCGTCAGCTGAGCCGCCGTCCCGCCGTCGCCGGTGACGCAGGCGGGGGAAGCGGCAGCTACGACCGCCGCTGCGTCGTCTCTCGCTCGGCGGGGCGCTAAGCTACTAAACCTGGCCGGCGCCAAGTTCCTCCGAGGACAACTCGGGCGACCCGCCAGGACGTCTTCACAGTGGCACTTAGTTGCGGCGACGATCGCGGAAAGCGAATCGGCGGCTGCTCATTCGCATGCAATAACGCCTCCAGCGCGCGCAGATGGCACGCAAGAGACGCGTCGTCGTTTCACAGCCACACTGCACTGAGCGCGTATTTCCTTCGCATTCTCTTCCGGCGCTACGTACGAGAGCTCGCACAAAACGAGAACTGAACTGAGACGCGCGTTCTTAGCGCATTAAATCAATCTATGCGATGGTCGACCCCCGTTTCGCCCCTGCTTTCACAAGCAAGTATCGGATGAAAATGTGTGCTGAACGGACTTTGTTACAAAGACTTTACGTTGGCTTTCCCGCGTTGCACACTGAATCACAAAAGGTAGCTAACGCCGACAGATAAAGGCAAATTGCTTGCTAACGGTTGGCAGGCAGCAGCGCGAGGCCATCCTTTTGGCCTTAAAATACACGAACCTGGCTGCTGAGCCATTTTTCGATAACTCAACGTAGCTGTGAAGCTCACCTGACACTTTTGGAAAGGACCCCCTTCCTTGCGGAGTTGGGATTGACAATACACATCTGGTTTTAGGCCGCGGGTGGTCTTGCACCTTGTCACACTAGAAAATCTGACGCCAGCAAGAGGAGGCCGGTCTCGTTCCGTTTGCGTCTGCCTCGGAATTATTGCGGTTAGGGTTACAACGGGTTCCGGCGCTTCGGGAAGTGTGGTCGCGTGATGCGGAGGAAGGGGATCGAGACTGCCTCGGGATCGCGTGCAGTATGAACGAACGCGTGGCCGATCACCAGTCGCCATAGCTCGAAGATCGACGGCTCCTCTTACATGCACCGTTCCGCTCCCCGCGTGATCGATGCCGGGCGCCGCCCAGTGATTAATCTTAGAAAACATAGCGCAAAAAGGACACGGACGACACAGAAGTGGACAGGACAGGCGCTGTCCTGTCCACTTCTGTGTCGTCCGTGTCCTTTTTGCGCTATGTTTTCTAAGAACTGTTACCAACTAGCCCAAACCAAGCTACTGTTACATCAGTGATTAATCGGCTACTACACGGGAACATTTAATGTCATCAGGTTTGGGGAACTCATTCGACCTCAAACGGAATGTATAGTCTGGACACGAGATACGCAGCAGAAATATGAAACGAAAAAAAAAAATGCCTGTGGTTTAGCCCTGGTTAACCCTAGTTGGATTTCGAAAGCTTCGTTTCCTCGGCACGTCGTCTACGCAGCGTCTCATTCCGTCACTCTCGAGAACTCAAACCGGTCTCTTCCGCAGTTGAAGAGTCACTCCGGGACGTGGCACGACTTCTTTTAGCCGCATCTTCGTTACGACGCTTCTCGAGTCGCTTCTAGAGTCTCTTGAACACGTTCTCCGCTTCGTTCTTTCGCGCTCGCCATAACGACTAGAATCCACTGATGCGAAGCGCATATATATATATATATATATATATATATATATATATATATATATATATATATATATATATATATATATATATTCATGAAGGGAGCCGACAGTCACCGAAACCAAGGTGCATAGGGGAACGTTAATTTTTTTTTTTAATGTGTTATGCTTATCAGTAGGGTAATAATTCTTAGATTAATAAATCGCTTAAAGAAAATTACTTACAAAGCAGCAGAAAAAACAACCATGCCGCCGGTGGGATCCGAACGCACGACCTCCGAATATCGCGTCCGGTGCTCTTACCAACTGAGCTACGGCGACGGCTGTCCAATCTGCTGCTCTCGTGGGTATTTATGTTTACTGGGTGTAAGCGAGCCTTGAGAGTGTTCACCAGCGCCACCCTCGACCATAGCGGCGGACGTAGCACGTCCTGTAATACCGCGAGCGTGACGTAGAACGTCATCTAACGGCGAGGGCGGAAACTGTGCGAGAGCCCTCTTATACTACCTTTGGCATTAAGACTGCCAGAACCGAGACCCTCGTTAAGCTATCAGCAGACAAGTTAAAGGAAATGAGGGGCCCGTTTGACAAATTCATGAAGGGAGCCGACAGTCACCGAAACCAAGGTGCATAGGAGAACGTTAATTTTTTTTTTATTTTTTTTAATGTGTTATGCTTATCAGTAGGGTAATAATTCTTAGATTAATAAATCGCTTAAAGAAAATTACTTATAAAGCAGCAGAAAAAACAACCATGCCGCCGGTGGGATCCGAACCCACGACCTCCGAATATCGCGTCCGGTGCTCTTACCAACTGAGCTACGGCGACGGCTACGTCCGCCGCTATGGTCGAGGGTGGCGCTGGTGAACACTCTCAAGGCTCGCTTACACCCAGTAAACATAAATACCCACGAGAGCAGCAGATTGGACAGCCGTCGCCGTAGCTCAGTTGGTAAGAGCACCGGACGCGATATTCGGAGGTCGTGGGTTCGGATCCCACCGGCGGCATGGTTGTTTTTTCTGCTGCTTTATAAGTAATTTTCTTTAAGCGATTTATTAATCTAAGAATTATTACCCTACTGATAAGCATAACACATTAAAAAAAAAATTAACGTTCCCCTATGCACCTTGGTTTCGGTGACTGTCGGCTCCCTTCATGAATTTGTCAAACGGGCCCCTCATTTCCTTTAACTTGTCTGCTGATATATATATATATATATATATATATATATATATATATATATATATATATATATATATATATATATATATATATATCTCCGCGAGGCGCGACACCTCCTCTCCCTCTACCCCAGCGGAGCACATCTGGTGGAGTGAGCGACGACGGCCGCGCCATCTGTTGGAGCGCGGCTGCGGCGTTGCTAGGCAACGGCGGCTCAAGGTCGTTCGTGGGCCACGGCATACGGCTGAAGTGCGACCACGCGACGAGCCGAGCTTACCCACAAAGTTGAAAGTTCCATTTAGTGAGTTGCGCTAAAAAAAAAAACTTAATTTGGGTGTGGAACTATACATAGCTTGCACGTGACGTCACGTGTGCGAGCTCTTTGCTTCGGCGGCCACGTTGACGAACCACTTGGCTCCCGCGCGCGCTTCGAGACGCGGATAAATAGAGGTGTTTTGTGCGGAAGTGCCTTCTCTTCCGAATGTGCAGTCCTTTCACGCGAGCTATCAGTGTACGTTCGGTGTGAGGAAAAGGTTCGGCAGTGCAGAGCATCGGCCCCTCACGAAGCAGAGAAGAGCGCGACATCACACGGTAACAACTGCATTACGACCCGACCCGCCTTTGAATGTGCACAAATCGCTATAGCGCACATTTCCTTGGTTAGTGCGCAGGTGAGAGCTTTTCAGCAAGAAGAATACGAAGTTGCACTTCGCGCAAAACATTTACCTTTGAGCTGGGTGAACTTGAGATCTCGAGACGTTCCCTTTTTTTGCTGCTAAAACACAGTTCACAGAAACCTTGATTTCGGCCTCGCAAGCTGTGCCTTAGCTCGCCGCTTTTCGCTATGCAGTGTGTGTGCTGGCGTCGTGCGCACCCAAGGAGAAGGGCCAGTCGGGCTCCTCAAGCTAACAGCGCACTCAGTGACGCTTTCCTTGTTTCGCCATTATTACATGATCGACGGCAGCGCTCCAAGCTTGCACGTTCAATGCGCGCCACACTCGAGCACCGTCGCTCTGTTACAGGGGAATAACTCGGATGCTTCCTGCCGATGCGCCCTGACCGCACAAATACAGCGATGCTGGGGCATGCGTATCCCAGGATTCCTTTCACTGACGCCAGTGCAAGCTCTCGGCAGCGGTCGAGCGTGCCCTGCTCGCAACCGTCGATAATTTTTGTTAGTTGGCGTTCCACGTACGTTTACCTCCGAAGACAGAGTGTGTCAATGACACGCTCCGCCTTGTCTGCCATATTGCTTGTTTACACACAAATCGGAATTGCTGCTGCCCTTGGCTTGGCTCTTGATGGCCAGCAAAACAATATTTGAAGACTATAACATTGCGCGTAAATGTTTTCACCAGCCTTAAAAACACTGCACAATAATTTGGAACACTTTCTAGACGCACTGATGCCCCTTAATATATATTACTTGGCAGCACCGAAAGCGCATTTGATTTGAATCACTGTGCCTTTCGCGGCGACACAATGAAACGGGAGGAGCCCCCCCCCCCCCCCCCCCCCCCCCCCAATCAAAGCCAGCTAACGAGACGGGACCGGGACCGGAGGTCTAAATTTGGCCGCGACAATGCCACGCCTCCTCGCCCCCTCTCAAGGAGCTACTTTGTGGCTAAATATAGCCGTCGCTCTCAGACACCCCGTCTAGACGGCGCCAATTTGAGATCTCCGAAGAGAGGTGCCGGACGGGAGGAATAACAGAGGCTCTCGCCCGAAGGCACGTGCTCGCCACATTGGCCAAGCGCGGGGGAAAAAAAGAATCGGAAATGCGCCAGAGGGGGTGCAGCACATGTGATGTGACGGGGTGGGCCAAAGCAAGAGTGGATGACGCGGGCAAGCGGACGATGTGACGTAAGCGAACCGAGCAGGGCACGACGTGCGCGCACTGCCACCGCCGCTTCATTCAAGCCGACAGCACGACGTTCATTGAGAGGCGACCGGAATGCGGAAGCTGACTGGGCGCCCGACCTCGGCGGCTGAGTCAACGGCGCCGAGCAGCCGCCGTCGACAGGGGCCACGTCACCGCTCAGGCCGTTGGCGAGCCAGTGAAACGCGTACTTTGCCGAAAGCGCAACACCGGCTTTATCTCTCCGGACACAACTCCAGCCAGTGGCGTCGCTCCATCTGGAAGCCCCCCCTGCGGTGTAACGCTAGCCAGCGAGGGTGCGATGGAAAATCGGCGCTTTGTTCTTGGCGTCGCTAAAGACAGTCACGAGAGACTCGGAAAAGCCGGTCGCTCGGCGGAGACATGCCGCAGTAACTTGCAGCGCGTCTCGTCCCACAACGCAGCCGCTCGTTTTTCATCCGGTCCGTTGTGTACGTGCGCCGCCGCACGGCGGCGCCGACATTCCGCGCGACCTCCCGCCGGCGCATTCCGGACAGGGGGGGAGACCTTGTCCCTTTTGAAGTCCCGCTTCAGGCTCGCGCCGCACGATGGCGGCTTGAGGCCTCCCCGAACAAAGTCGTCTGCCCCAAGAGTCACAGCGTCCCGCCAAAAGAGGAGACACGCCATCCAGGTTGTACCGTTACGTTACACGCTGGCGTTCGGCCAGCGAACCAATGGGGCAGCGCTTGGCCAGCGCCCGGAATAGAACGGCCGGACACGTTGCATACGCGCGTCAGGCACGTACAAGGAACCGTCCAGTGCTGGCCTCAAGTAAACGGATGGCCTTTTTCTGTTACTGCGGCAGGACAAAGGCCAGTCCGTTACCCTTCATGACCCTGCCTCAAGGCCATTTCTTCCTCTCGATTCCAACTGCCACTCCGAGGGAACTTGTTTCCCTCACTCAAGACCACATTATGACAAGGCAAAACTGAAGGCGTCAAAATAGACGACGCGACCCTATTCGCAGAGCAGACGGTACTGGCCATAACTCGGGTGCACACCTTTTTAGCGGCGGAAATCACAGGCGAGAAGGAAGCGCAGAGAGCGAGGGCGTGCCTAGGGGAGCTGAACCGCGACTGCGACACCGCGGGTGGGCGGCGATTCGAGGAGCTCGCAAATTGGACCAAGCCAAGCGACGCCGGGCCACGCACAGGGACGTCGGCCGCTGCCGCGCTCCTGTGGCGGCCGAACCCGACTGGCATCTGCGTGTAACGAAGGGTAAATAAATGGCGCGGTTTGAATGCAGTTAAACCGGGCATACGTGCGAAAGCATGTGTTCAGCCTGATTGGCTCATGGTCTCGCTTCGCAGGGTCACGTCTGGCGGCAGACTCCCCGCCGCAGATGCAAGACGATGGGCAATGCACCGCGCCGCTTACGACAGGGCCGCGGGAGACGGAAGCGCGGCTTCTCGTAGACGGCAGTTTTCGCCGAGAACTTGCACGCCAAAAGGGTGGAGTGCCCGAAGGAGGAAAAGTTGGCGCCAAAGCTTACTGCCTCACCAAGGCCGTGGCGAAGCTGCACTGTCACACTTGAACCTTGCCGCGTAGTAAAATGCACAACTGGAGTGAGACAACTTGTCGGGGGACGAATTAACCGAGAGCAGTTGAGTCGCATCGCGCGCGAACAGCGCATCTTCAGCGAGGCTGGCCCCGGAGGCAGCATTCCACAGAAGAGGTCAAAAAGCGGGTCAACGCGATTCTCCGCCACGTCCGCCTTTCATTCATCACCACCGAAGGCCGGAGCAGAAGCGGCCCAAGTGGCAATGCCTGCGCAGAGTGGAACCGCTGCAACGGGGATGGATGGACAAGGCTTTGATGAACCCTTTAAATCGGACGGTGCCTCAAGCCACCTAGCCATGACTGGTGAAATTTTACTCTTGCCTCGATTTTAGCCACCAATCGGACTACCTTCGCTTGATTACTTCTACTCGCTTAAAATCCACTTTTTCCCTCACTGTCCTTGAACCCCAATGCTTTGTATAAATCAGCCCCGCGGCTTTCGACTGCAGGATGAAGCCCTTTACAGAAAAGTATCAAGTGTTCAGCCGTTTCCTCCTCCTCTCCACACGCAATGCACAACGTGTCTATCTCGTGGTACCTGACTCCAGTCCTGGTCTCAAACAACAAAGAGCTTCCCATACAATTATCATAGATATTTTCTTTGGCAATTTCCTGTTTAAAGGTCCGGTTTGTTCACAGTGCCGATTTCGTCAGCATCCCTGTTTTCCACAGAGCTCTCTCTGTTTCTTTAAGCTTTTTCTTAACCGATAATTGCTGATTTGCCGCCTTACTGCTGTCCAGATATTTGCTTGTCAATTTTCTAGTTCGCTTTCTCCATACCGTGTCAACATTCTTTATATACAGGTATCTGAAAACTTTCCTAGCCGACTGCTTTTCCCCCATTTTTCTCAATTGCTCCTCAAATGCTACCTTACTGCTAGCCTCTCTGCTCTCGAAAAACACCCATCCCATATCACCCTGTACCCCCTGATTTGGTGTATTGCCGTGTGCTCCATGTGGCAGTATGTACACGGACGCCGACAACCGATCAGACGAACTTGGCGCAGACGCGGAGAGAGTGGCGGGGGAAAGAGAGGGAAAAGCGGAAACGCCGCCAAACCCCCGCTTGAGGAACAAGAGAGCCGGGCCTGCAGTCAGTTCGTTCAGGCCGACGTACAAGGAGCGAAAAATATGCTAATCACGCGAAAACTTAGCCCCATCAGCCACTCGAAATGGTTGTTGTCCATGCCCTCGCAATGAAAATTTTGCAGCTCTTGTCAAAAGAAGCGTTTCATTTGCCATGAACAAATCTCAGATCGATTGTCCTCGCAGCGCCAGAGGTGTCCTCCCCTCTGCATTGACAATGTAAATAATTCTTACAACCACGTCTATTTACGAGACTGCCATGGCTGGTTTCCTCTCGCGTACTGTTTCCCGCTGCAGTGTGCGTGAACACCGTGTAGGACCATTTCAGGCGTACGCTCACGCGAAGAGACAACTTACGATAATACAGAGTTTTAGTACAACGTACGCAGAAATACGCAACGGGATAGCGAATGGTACAAAATACCGTCCTTCGTACTGCGCATGCGTCAAACGCTATTTCAAATCGAGCCTTCACGTATACGTTCGCGTTACGTACGCTGTCATTCATCCAGCGTACCAGGATGAACAGCGTTGTCAGCATGGCGGCGCCCACTTGACTGGGAGAATTCGCCGATATTGCTTGGTTTTTAGGCATGTTCACCGCCTTTAAATGGTGCACTCAACGTTCGCTTTGACTCCCTCTCGCCGACAACAGAACGGGCGAGGAATAAACTTGCCATATTTTCGACTCTGTAACAAGACACCACCGAGAGTGGATTGCCTTGATTTGGATTCGTACGCCAAGGTAGTCATAGCCTTGCCAAAAGTATGCCCGTTTCGGCGTCGTCCTCCGTCGGTCAGAAGAAAACCCAGAATCCCTGATAAATCAGAATACAGAAAAATGGAACAGCTGCATTGGGGCTGGAACCCAAGCCCTCTTCTCCCTGCGTGCAAGTTCGTTGAGCGCAGCAACGCATTACAGGCCACTAAGGGAGGGTCGCTGGTCCGAGCGTGTTGCATGTGGCGGCTTGTAACATGTTTGGGATGCGTGTTTACTGACAGTAATTCAAGAACGTGTTAACTGGGCGTCAGAAATTGCACGGAATGAAAAGGCGCTGTGCAGTGAAACCAAGTCGTGCACTGCAAGCTAGGTGACGAATAGTGATTGGTAATTGTGGACTGGCCATCGGCGAGAAATGAGAAAGAATAAAAAGAAACAGAGGAGGAGAAGGCTGTCTCGAAGGCGGTGAGCCTTTATGCGGTGGCAATCCAGCAGCCACAGTCAAACGCGACAGAACAGAACCAGCACCTGTTCCCCGTACTTCCCTCTGCCCCCCGACCGGGCTCTGCTCACCCCAGCCGCGGCGAACAGCGCGACGTCCCAAGTTGGACGATAAAAGCCGCAACAAATGACCCTTGCCTCAGTCCATACGACACAGCACGGGCAAGGGTTGAAGACGGCCACGTGGAAATAGGCGCGAGTTTTCGTTCACTCGCAGGCAAGCAATGCAGTGTCTCTCTCGCCTGGCAAAATAGAAGCTGCGCTCACCACGAGAGGTCGTCTACGCACGGGATGGTCGGAGAAGAGGACAAGGGGCTGGCAAGCGATCGGGTGGGGAAAGCGAAAGAAGCGCGGAACCACATTCCGAGGCTAATCGCCAACCTTCAACGAGAGGAAAACGGATGCAGACCGCCGTCACATTCTCCCTTTCCACATACGCACTGACACCAGGGCCTTTGGTGCAAAGTCCCCTCACCCCCACTGCTATCAAGACTTCACAGCAAGGCCGACCGAACGCGCCTGCTGCCTCGTGAGGGTGGCCTCGTCAAAGATGTGCCGAAATGTGGCGACATCACGCAGACCCGACGCCCGCTAAATAGACACGACTTTCGGGGGGGGGGGGGGGGGGGGGGGGGGGGGAAGTGATTTCCTTTCCACGGATTCGAGTGCGTCCCAAGTTCCTCCCAGCATACACAAGAAGCGAAGCAGGTCCTTCGAATCCCCTCAAATAGTGTGGGCGCAGGCAGGATTGCAGCAGCAGCGGAAAAGTGCTACCCTCGCACGGGTGGCCCCAAGAAAGGGAGGACGTCGACCAGCACGCGCTGGCAGCGTCCTCGAGTCTGGAGGTGTGGCGCAGCTCCATTCATGGGCGCACATCTCCAATCCACGCCGCCACGTAGTGCGAGCAAATGAGTCCCAGTTGCCCCGCTGAAATCGGCAGTGCAGCGTTACATTCCCTACGTAGCAGCCACGCCACTCAACGTCGGTGCTTTGAAAAACGGCACCCGCTAAACGAAACGCAATCACGACGTCCAGCTGTGCAGCGCCATCAGTCTTCCAACTGGCAAGAAAGGGAAACCGGTGGCCAGGCTGGCAGCAGTGCACAACCGCTAACTGCAACCTCAGGGACCAGGTTCACGGACCTGACCACGCAAACCATACGCAAGTCACTGCGGCCAAACACGAAGGCGGCGCTACAGGCAGGGTTACGGATAGGACAGAAACGGCAGCGGATAGCAAAAGGAATACAATTAAGCTGGTAATGAAGTGGTGTCCGGCACCCTGTCCAGCTGGCACACTCGTACGAGGGGCCCCCGCCGTGATGATCCCGTTTCATTGTAGTCAAATGCAGACGGTCTGGCCCTTTCGACTGGCAGCTGGATGCGCAGCTTCTTTACCGGGCTCCCGCAGTGCTCCTGGGAAGGAAGCGCATACTGAGCGCGATTGTGTGTGTGCTACTTACTGCAGCCCGTGTAGCAGTCACCGCTCCTCGCCATGCGGTCAACTGGACAGCCCGGCTCGTGCAGAAGGGCGAGCCACGCAAGCGCATCAGAAGTTGGTGGGGGGCATCGTCGCGCGTCTGTCATAAGAGCCGCCGGCAGAGCCCCGAACAGGGCCATCGGGTCGACTCGCCAGCGGCAGACACGGAGTAACGCCCGGAGGAGGAGGAGGGCGGGCCTTCCGCGACCTCGGAGCGCGGTAGAAAGGGAGAGACGCCAAAACAAACGCACGCCGCCGGCCCTGGCAGCCAAACAAGCAGGAAAAGCGTAATCGTACGAAGCCCACTGCGCCCGCAGGAGGAGGAGGACAGGGAGGCGCACGCAAGACGCTTTCTCCCCTGTGTCGGGCATGATTACGCGCTTCCACGCCACGTTGCTTTCGTTTTAACGCGACAGGGTTAAGCAGCTCGTGTCGCAGAAAAGCCGCCTTCGTCGGCCGTGAGCGAAAAATCCCTCCTCCTCGCAATGTACGCCACTGCGATCCCTGTCACATATTTCGGTGGACAACCAGGACCGCGCCGCAAGCGAAGGAAAATGAAATGAAAATTGGTTTTAAGGAAAGAAAATGACGCGTCTGACATATCTCTCGTTCGGGCGCAGTGGGGCCGCGCGGGCACGCAGGAATCACGCGGTGAGCGGCGAACAACGCAGCGCACATCCAAAGCGCGTTCACCACGAAGCTTGCGGCTTGCTGCCCGTTCGTTCGGCGCGGAAGCTATGCTAGCGTTCGTGGCATCGGGTTTTGTCGAGAACGATGTGCCTACGACTGCAACTTGAGTCCCGCGCGTTTCGGCAAGGCTGCCTGGCAGCGCTTAATTCTATGTGGTCCGCCCGTCCGTTTCACCGTACGTAGCAGAGCGATTTGTCCAACGGGCAAGGCGTCGCGCCGAACGGGCGATGGCGTTCCGTGGACTCCCTGGCAGTGCTGCAACACGCTGTCGCGTTCCACTCCTAAAGGCGAAGCCTAAGCGTCCTGCGAGCCCACTTTTGTTCCTTTCTCCACCCACTGTTTCTCTCGCCGTCGAACGCAATCAGTGGTCGAAATTATTCTCGAGCCCCAGCTTCGCTGACATTTCTTCATCAAACCCATTCCACTTAGCTTTGTACCGCAGCGGTGGCCTAGCGGCTTGAGCATCCGCCTCGCATGCGGGAGGTGCGGAGTTCGATCCCCAGTGCCGCCGGGTACCCACCGGTGATACAATGGGCACAAGCCTTTCCCTGGTCTGGTGCTCGGCTCATTTAGGGCGAAATGCTTGGGAAATGGCTCTCTGACCCGACCTTGTGCCATGGCGCTCTTTGGCCAAAGCTGGATTTGCGGCATAAAAAATTCATCATCCACATAGCTTTTTACGCTGTTCAGGCGCGCCTGTCGAATTTTCGCAGTGGTTACGAGAGGACAATACTTGGAGCCAGTCACAGCCGTAACACTGCCCTCCCTCGCTAAGGAAACGAACGCTGATGAATACGAGTCATGTTGGCGACAAGCGTGACGTAAGTTGCGTGCGCCTAAGCAGCTGCAATGATCGTTCTCCCTCTCGGGCGACTCAGCAGCCCCAGCAACTCCTGCAGCTGATCCGGACACGAGCGGCTGCGCGCCTCCGAGTCCCGTGGGAATAAGCGGCGCCGCAGAACGTCTGTTCCCGCAGCCTTCGAGCGAATGCGCAGGGGACACGTAATGCCGCGCCGCCGAGTCCCCAGCCGTGAAACTTCCCCTCCCCAGCTCTGCCTGCAGACTCAAAACGAGGAAGAACAGCAGCAGGGGCGCATCCTGCCGCGATCGGCATTCCCTACCACCACTTCACGAGGCCCGAATTGCCATTCCGAAATGCCCACCTGTCAGCAAATGCTTCATTGGCATTCTACCCTATACCTTGGCCAATCCCCCCCACGTGGGTATGTGCCATATTACTTGAGGAGAAGAAGAAGAAGAAGAGACCATGCAGGGTGCGAGATGAGGCCGCAAGCGGCCGGCAGCCATCGGCGGCAACAACGCGGAATAAACAGCGCGATTTCAGGAGCGGGAGATAGCGCGCGCCTCTCCTGTATATACGTATATAGCATTTCGCCTCCATCGAAACGCAGCCGCCGCGGTCGGGTTCGAACCTGGCTGCTACTCTGGATCCTGGACCGGAAGGATTGACCTCGTGTATCTGAGAGAAAGCAACCTGTCTAAATACTGTGTGGGCAGCATTGAGACAACTGCGTGTTACTTTACCGATCATCGGGCAGTGTTTATCTCTGTCAAAACAATTGAATAAATAAACGATGTCTCCCATCGAATGCTTCAAGTCAGAACAACAAACTCGACAACATGCGTAACCAGCGGAGAACTACAGCTCTCGCTACGTATATCCTGGCATAGCTGAGCAAAGCCACTGCCACGACCTAGAATCGCAACATGCGCAAGTCATCTGCTACGATGCCATTCAAGATTTCCGTCCTCTCCGGCGCCAACGTTTTCCCGGTGCAGCCGTTCATTCCTGTCCTCTGTAGAGCTCTCCACAGGTCAGCGGAATCTTTTCGATTACTTCGGTTTCGCATTTTGCAAACATAATGCAGCGTTTCTTCCTTCCGCCAGGGGCAGTTCCCCTTTGGCTGGTAAAAAATGCTAGCCGGCTTCGCGCCCGAGGCCGCATAGATGCGCACCTTTGAAGAGGGGCGGAGGTGAAACAACAACGGGTCAGGATCCTCCTTCCTTGCGTCGACTTGGCGGTAAAAAATGGGAGAGCAACAGCAGCTGGGGGCGCCGGCGGAGGAGCTCAAAGCGCACTGGTGTGTGTACGTGCCGCCGAGTACGCGATGAAATCGCGCGCCGCCGGAGACGGGGCGACGGTGCCCTCGCTATCTCGCCCCGGCCACATTTAGTCGCGGCGGGGCGCACAGCGCCGAGAGAGCGCGCTCGCATCTCGCGGAGCAAACACTCTTCCCCGCGGTGCAAGAGACCCGCACTGCGCCCCCCCCCCCCCCCCACCCCTCTACGCCAGACGCAACGGGTTCGCCGCCATCACTGCGGTGGTGCAGCACGCCGTGCAAGGGACGAACCCCGACTTGCTCGCCACTGCCCCACCAGCGTTGTGCGATCGCACGAAGCATTCGGATCGGTTTTCGTTTCACCGGCGCTGCTTCTCCCCCCAAGCATTCGCATGTGGGAAGGACAATGAGAGGGAACGCAGGGGGAGAGGAGGGAAGGCGGCGGAAAGAGCGGAAACAGAACCAAAAAAGAGACCGCACGTACGTTGCGCAACAGCCCCGCAGGAGAGGGTATCACATTGTGTCGCCACGCCGCCCACGCACGGCGCAGCCTGCGCGCTGGGTCTACAGTGAGCTCGGGCTTTTACGTCGTGCTCGACTTAAGCAGCACAGAAGCCGGGCCTAAGTATTTCCCCTAAATCATTTCGGGTATCAGTAGCGATAGTTGCAATAGTAGGCGCGATCAATGGCGCAGCGGCAGCTCGGGCAATCACACGCTAGCATTGATTATTGCCATTGAGATTTACAGCAAGCGTGCACTAAAAAAGCCGAAATCAGCGCAATGGGGGTTAATTACGTGTCTTATTGCTATGAGCCATTTAGCCGGCGATAACGGCTCCGTTCCATCGCTTCTATGTGAATTCCCGAAAGGAACGGGAGGCAGTCAACGACGACGTCACACGGGGGGATCGAAGGGGCGAAACCGGCGCTCGGCCCGTTGAAGCTAAGCGACGACGAAGGAAGGAGAACATCAGACTCTGAAACAACACTGGCCCAGCGGAGGCGGCGCAACAGTCTGTCGACAGAGTTGAATGAGACCCCTATTTCGAAACGCCGCCGCAATGTAGAGAACGCGGATTACGTCGACGAACGGTGGCCACACGGAAACAAAAAACACAATACGCGAACCTGTCGCCGCACATATCCGCCACGTGGACCGCTCGGGCACCGAGAGTTTGTGCTTGGTTTCGCTTTTATCGAGTTGCTGACCGCCATCCCGTCCGGACGAGCAGCAGCAACAGTTCAGCCAAACCACCGCGCGTAAAGGGCTGCAGGCGACGCAACAAAGCAGATCCAATGACGATCCCTTACTTCCGGCCGAGATGACGTCACCGTCATCGCGCAGACTTCCGGCGCCGTCCGCAAACTTCGCTGTGCGCGCGAAGACTTTTCCTCGAGCAGCGAAGCGCCAAACACGACACCAACACGACCGGAGACCAGATGTCTTTGCAGTGTGACGTGCTTTCAGGCCGGCGACGCCAACAGAACCAGTCTGCCGACTGTCGGCGACTGGGTCTTCGCGAGATCCGCCGCCGAGCTGAAACGCATTGACCAAACACGAGCCCGATTCTGTATACCTTGTCAATGCGCAGAATATGTTTCAGCACTCATATGTATAAAAAAAGAAATATAATTTCTGCATGGCACAAAATAGCCATCGGCGAGATTTGAAATAAGTTGTATTCGAGCAGATATGCGAGGTATTGAGGTAAATTTAACAGTGCTCGTAGTGCGCGTCGAAGAAGCGACGCGCTATCTTGAGGCACTTTCCGAAGTGCAAAGAACAGTGCAGAAAGAAGAAGGTGTTAAAGAAGTGAAGAGAAAGCGACAATCAACTGTATGTGAAAACAAAAAATGAAAACAGCGCCTCATTGCTCTGTGCCTTTTTCACCGAGCCATCGTAGAGCTGCTCGATTCTCCCCCACTTGAAAAGTGTGCTGACAGTCTTGAAATTGTGTGCGTGAATAGAACAGAACCAGCAAGCAGTCTGAAAGCTAACGAAGGTTTTACCGGCTGCTGAACTGTACTGCAATATTCAAAACATCAGAGGTATACACCCAGCAAGCTTGACAGAAGTCTACGATTGGCGGTAAATGCCTATTGCCGTCGCGAATTTCACACTTCAGAAAAAGAACACATCAGCCGAGAACCGTATCTATACTTCCCAAGCCCACGGAGCAGCCTGTGCCCCGTGGCGTTCATTCTGGAGGTCCCTGGTTCGACTCCGCGTGGTCGCAAGGGCCCAGCGTCGGAGCTTTCGGCGTACGCCGGAACGGGCGTCGAAAAGGGGCATGCACCTCCATGTTCCTGGTGCTGGCTCGCTTCCCCTCTCGAGCCGGCAGAGAGAATTTCAAGCCGTGAAGAGAAGGGGTTGGGGGGCGCTGAGAGGACAACCTAAACCGCGAAGAAACGTTCGGGGAACCTAGAAGAGCTTCAAGCCATGAAGAAAAGAGCCACCGAGAGCCCCACGATCCTCCCATTGTTATAGACCGGACCCTGCTTCCGACGCCGAGGCTCGCTGGCGTCTCCTGCAGTGCGCATGCGCAGACCGGTTTTGGCGTACGCCAAGAGCGCCGACGCTGAGCGCGTACGCGGCCCTTGGTGTTGGCGCTGCAGGCGTAACCAAGCGCTAGGCGAGCACGTTCCCCTCGCGATCGGTTGTGCCGAGCGAACGCGCCGCTCGCTCATAGATGGCGCCAGAGTGGTACGCGCCGTCATTCATGGAAATGAAAGTTGGTTTTGAGGAAAGGGAATGGCGTAGTAACTGTCCCCCATGTCTCGGTGGACACCCGAGGGAACTGATAGAAAAGGGAGCGAAAAAACAAAAGGGCTGGCCGTAGTGGAGGGCTCCGGAATAATTTCAACCTCCCGGGGATCTTTGGCGGGCACTGACATCGCACAGACAACAGACGCCTTTTGCATTTTGCCTCCATGGAAACGCAAAAAAAAAAACAGCAACAACGCATGCATTGCGTCCGCAACGAAGTTAGACAACGTAGACTATGCGAAACCGCCTTTGGCATCGGTTGCAATTTCTTTATTCTTTTAAGGGGCACTTCAAACGCGTGTAGTTGGACATCTCGAAACGTCCCAGCTAGTTTGGCGCTCTCTGAGCGATAGTACGGGAAAGCAAAGGCAAAGGTAGTAACCGACGCTACACCGGCTTCGGATTTCTCTGCCGCTGGTGGGTGCCGTGCTCGCAAGATTTGAAAGGCCAAAGAGAGAGCAGACAAATAAAAACAGCCCCCGCTACCGAGGCTGAGCCGTTCGAAGGGACCGGCCCGAGAGGGAGCCGCATGGAGGCCACGCCGCGAAAGGAAGCACGGAGGTCCTTTCAGGGAGCGAACAATGAGAAAGGGAAGGGGCACCTGGTTTCGACGACGCCGCAGCACTCGCCCTCCGCCCCACCGAGGACGGCCTCAAAGAAGCTGCTGCCCGAGCAGTCCCGTGAAAGGGAAACGCCTCCTTCTCAGCCTTTCCCCTCGCCCTCCGTGCACGAAGGAAAAAAACACGTGCACCGCCACCCCAGAGGGGCACAATGGCAGCCGTCCCACCGAGGAAGACAGGTGGTCCGAGGTAGCACCGCCGCCGTGCAGCCACCTGCTCGCACAAGAGACCCAGGTGGTGCCGCCGCGTCTCCCAATAGTTGATTGTTCGCAGCCGCGATTCAGAAGCCGCCAAACGAGTGGAAAGCGACGCTCAATGAACGAGGAGCGCAACCGTTACGCCGCCATTCACGCAGGGCCAAAAGCAGTCACTCCGCCGTCTTGGCCAAGTTCGGAGGAGACAGCTGCAGCTCGTCGTCGTCTCCGGACGCAGACACGGCGCCTCCTCATTTCCCGTCCGCAGCACCTCCCACGCCGATGGCGCGAACGTATCAAACAACCCGGGAGGATGTGTAGGTACAGAAGAGGACAGCCATCGAGAGAGGGAGAACAGCTGGAAAAGAAAAATGACTTGTTTCTGCCGAAGATCACGGTGCTGAAAATGACCACTTTCTGCCCCGCAACCAGGAGGAGGAAGAATGTCAAGGTCATAACTCTGAAGGACTCCCTCCCATTTTCGCCGACAGGCTCCGAGAGATGTCGCTTACAAACGCTGCAAGAGAAACTGGGGAAGGCCTGAAACTAGCGCGCGATGATAGCAGCTACTGCCACAAATTGCGGACACCAGAGGCATCGGTCTCTCCGTTCAATCCGACAGTTCCTACTACCCGCACTGGATACTACGAAGGTGTTTCTATTCGCCTCCGAAGTTGACGCCTCCGCGAAGACTGCCGACGGCGAGCACCGCCAGCCAGGCATGTCGCCGAGACAAGCGAAAGCTTCCCGGGCCGCGAAGAGAAAAAGAGCACGACATTTGAGCGCATGGACGCGCATCTACACCAGCCACAGACGCCCGGAAGCCGAACGAAGTCACGACGCGACGAGTCAGCATTCTGCCACAAAGATTAGGTTTTGCGAAGAACGGCCGGAGCAGAGACATTCCTGAGCACAGCCAATAAAGGAGGATGAGAAAGTGCTGAAACTAGCGCAAGAAGCCACTCGGTGTGCAGCCGAGCGCGGGCTTATCCCAGACACGTTTCCAGCACCTTTTGCAAATTGGGCGATTCAATTTTTCCGCTTTATGAGCATTTCCGGCTCAGCTGCTCCCCATAAAACCGCGAACGTTTTGTTTTTCAATTTATGAGCACCTAAAATTGGCCGTACGAATCGAGGCTAAGCGACAAAGCAGCGCAGGTTACACTCGCTACGGCATCTTCTGCAGCGCTCATTACGAAATCCCGAACGGGTCCGCTCCTTCCATCCGACCTCCTTTCCTCGATCGCCGCTGCTCTTTCAGCCCAAGAAGGAAGGGTCAGTGCAGGCGGAGATGCTACCTGGAAAGCGGCTGGTTCACCTAAGAAAGAGTTCTCTTTATCTGTCCACGCAAATGTATGCCCTGCATACGACGATGGCCGAAGCAGAGCCACGGGCCTCACGCGGAAAATGTTCACAACTCGAGAAACGTCTCTGGCGCTGTCAGTGCGCAGTACAGTGCGAAAGCACTTCTAGCCGCACGCCCCGCATATCAGCGCTGTGTGTGAGAGTTTCGATGTAGGCGGAACGCTAAGGCGCCCGTAGGCTGTGCGATGTCAATGCACGTTAAAGATACCCAGGTGGTCGAAATTATTCCGGAGCCCTCCACTACGGCACCTCTTCCTTCCCTCCCTCCTTTACCCCTTCCATTACGGCGCGGTTCAGGTGTCCAACGATATACGAGACAGATACTGCGCCATTTCCTTTCCCCCAAAAAACAATTATTATTATTGTTTTTTGTCTGTGTGAAGCCTCCGAGTAGCAAGCGTTAACTGGCTCAGTGGACACCTCAATCGCGCTGTGAGTAGGCGGAGGCAGTATTCTAGTTCACTATAGGGGTGGCGAAAAAATGAAAATTGGCTTTTGGGGAAAGGAAATGGCGCATTATCTGTATCAAATATCGGCGGACACCTGAACCGCGCCGTAAGGGAAGGGATAAAGGAGAGACTAAGAGAAGAAAGAGGTGCCGTAGTGGAGGGCTCCGGAATAATTTCGACCACCTGGGGATCCTTTAACGTGCACTGACATCGCACAGCACACGGGCGCCTTAGCGTTTCGCCTCCATAGAAACGCGGTTGCTTTGGTCGCGTTCGAACCCGGGCACTCTAACCACTGAGCGACCGCGGCGGGTGAAAGGAAAGGCGTATAAGTGGCTTCCTGGACACCTTGATCGCGCTTTGAGGTACGTGGTGGTAATGCCACATGCCATTCTTTTTTGCTGGTGACCAGTGTGCAAGTTTGGGACGGCCGATGGTCACGCGGGGGACCCACCTGGCGATGCGTGAGTGCCACCTGGAGAGGCAAGGTGGCGCTCGCCAACGCCCCGGTTCAAAGAGGATGCCAATAAGATATGTCTAGCTGCTACCAGCACATGAAGCAGCACACCGTGCACAACACTCAGGCATCCGAACCACCCAATCCCTACCGTCACCGACGGGCTCGCTTTGGGCAAGGAACTCTTAATATAGCCTCTGCATTACTGTAGCACACGAAAAGCATCGCACTTGTCCTGCAAAGAACGTCTGCTTCACCCAGTAGTGTGCTCCCTACTTTTCCCCCGCGTTTTGCTCTTACACTGCGTGGCGGAACACGGCGCTGAGAAACGGCAGCTGTGTCGAGAAGGAACGCCACCTGTGCTCGCAGGGCTCCCTCAGCTTATGCATCCAGAGGCACTTGCAATTGACGCGTGACTACTCGTAACGCCACAATCTCTCCGCAGCGTCAGCCTTGAAACGCCAGGCTCAGGTTGGTACGTCGCAAGCCGAGCCATCTGGCGGAAGATGCCGCTACCAGTCAAGCACTGCCAGCCAGCCTCTAACAGCCTGCGTGCCGGGGGCGGGGAGCGACGCCTTTTCACATGCAAATAAAAGCTGTTCAATAAAAAGAAACGTCCCGTCCGAGATTTCGCGTCCCGGCCATCCCACAAGGCCGGAGCCACAAGCGGCGGTTCGAGAGGGAGGGCACACCTTCGCCGGAACCTCCTTCCAGGTTCCCCTTACGCAATCCGCGCTGCAGCAGCACCGGCCGCCGAAGCGAGCGTGGATGCGATGCATTCCGCGGCATGCAGCAAGACGAGGACTACCGGAAGGTTGGCAACCCTTCCCTGCTCTTCCGAAGCGAAACAATAAATGCGAGCCCGGAGAGGGAAGTTCGGAAGGTGCATCGATCTGAGAGCCCGCCAACGCGGCCGGCACCCCGTATTTGGGCGTTCCGGCTGTCATGGCAACCGATGCCGGCGACTGGCACCCCACCACCCCTTCCACACGTCATCCCGCCCGAGGAGCGGGAAGCCCGGACGTCCCTGCAACGTCACGAGGTCACGTGGTACGCCGTCTCGCGCGGCGGCGAGACGGCTGTTCCTCCCTTCGCCCCCTCCTCGCTTCGCCCTCTTCTTTGTCTCCGCCGCAGACGGCGCGTTTCGGATGCCTCCGGCCACCCAAAGATGGCGACTCAGAGCAGCGAACCAACTTTTCCGTCAAGTGCCGGATATCGGAACAAGCGGCCCTCAGCGTTCGTTGCGTCCGTCTCTGGGCGCGCATTACGTCATCGATCCGTCTACCACCGAGGGCGCAACATAAAGCCGACAACAACCGGGGAGAAGCTCCAGCCAGCCTGCATGGCGCGAGATGTCCGCGGTGTTTCAACGAGCAAATCGGGCACAACCAGCGCCGAAGGTCCTCGCAAGTGGCAGCTGCTGCCCAGGTGCACACGCAGGCAGGAATGAAGAAGAAAAGCTCACCTTGGACAGCTTCTCCCCGTCGTGGTGCGGCAGCAGCGTGCGCAGCGACTGGAAGCCGGCGTTGATGCTCTGCATGCGCCGGCGCTCGTTGCTGTTGGCGATCTCGCGCCGGATGCGCTTCTCCTGCTCCATCTGCGTCTTGGGGCTCGTCGGTCGGTTGCTCAGCCGGCTGCGAAGAGACACCGGTCACCCTCAGCAGCACAACAACAAGAGCGCGGCGGCTTCCACACCACTGTGCGCAGAGATGTGGCGGCGTCGACTGACCAGCAGCAGCGCGTTCCGAACGACACAGTCACAAAACGCGTGGCTTCGAAGTTCGTCGCGTGTCGCCGTTCACGTGCAGGTTCGCGCGTTCCTTCAACTCAGCAGCCACTCCTCGTGACAACAGCCGACCGAGGAGAAGGCGTTGCTCGCGCACATTCCTTGATTAACAAGAAAAGCTGGAACGAGAGGCACATCATTCCAGGGATCTGCCTCTCCCCCGCCGCGGTGGCTCAGTGGTTACGGCTCCTGGGTTCCGACCGCGGAGGCCGCGTTTCGATGGAGGCGAAACTTTAAGGCGCCCGTGTGCTGTGCGATGTCAGTGCACATTAAACATCCCCAGGTGGTCGAAATTATTCCGGAGCCCTCCAATACGGCTTTTGCTCTCTATTTCTTCTTTCACTCCCTCCTTTATCCCTTCCCTTACGGCGCGGTTCAGGTGTCCGCCGATATGTGAGACAGATACTCCGCCATTTGCTTTCCCCAGAAAACATTTTTAATTTTTTTTTCTCCCTTTCAACACAGCCTCACGGTGAACGCAGGGGAAGCCAGGGGCCAAATATTACAACGCTCCAGTGTATCTATGTCGCTGGTGCCGAAAGCAACGCAATTAAAGCGGTGACGCAAGCACGGTGACGTGTCGGCGCGTTTATACAAGTGGTATCACAGATGTGTCGTACCCACCGTGATGACGTCATCTCCCATGACCCGCGTCACCAGGAACGGTGACAGAGGACCAACAAGTGAAGCCTTGTAAAATTTTGTCTGTCCAACAGCGCCGCCACCAAGTTGCTCGGGAAAATGCGTAGTGCTTTCGCAAAAGCCGATGCCAGCAAGTTTTAAAAATCGGTGGAAAAATCCGAGTAACGCGCCAGCAGTAGCGGAACACACCGATTCCATGTCGCGGAGGGCTAGTGAGAGAGAAACGACCGCGCTAAAGACGCGGTTGCAATTCAGAGCCCCTCGCATCGCCACGCGAGTCTGCGCCGCTTGAAGAGCAGCAGACGGGGGATTCAAAGCGCACTCTCTTCCCTCCCCCCGAGCCTCGCGCAGCAGACTGCGCTGCCGCTGAATCGACGGAACGTCAAGCTCCGTGCTGAGGCAAGCGTCTAGACTACCGCTTACTGCAAATACCCGGCAGCTGCGCCGTCAGAGACTGCTTATAACTCGTTTACTCAAGTCGTCCGCTTTCCAGAACTGTTGGGAAAGACGACACCCGGCAGAAATAACAGGCGCTGTAAAAGAGACTGCCACCAATGTAACTCGTTTCCCTCCTCATGATGGAGAGAACCCGCGGAACTCCCGACGTTTCCGACAGCGTGGTGCTGCCACTAACAAGAAATTCGTGAGAGCGAGAGAGACGCCAGCATCGCAATGCGCCTCCACTGACCGCGCAACAGACCAGTCAGTTCTTCACACTCGATAGATCATTGCAGCTACAGTGAACTAGAATATTCCATACTGCAGCGGTGAAAGAGTACGCTTCCAGCATGGCCGAGCTGCGAGGACGCGCATTCGCGGCCTTCGAACACACAGACGCGCGCAATGAGAAATGCAACTATCGCAAGAAATGGGTGCCCGCGAGGGAGAGCTCTGGAACCGCCCACTACCTTCTAGAATGCTTCGCCGCGTTGCGTGACGGCAGCCGCGTCAATCGAAGGAGTTGACAGACAACCGCACGTCCCAGGAGTAGACATTTTCTTTTTTGTCGCGCGACCACCTCCGCATTCCACAAATACCGGCGACGAGAATGTGTGTGTGTGCCTGCGCAATCCGTGACAAGATCATCGCGCGCCAACCCCGTCGTCACGTCGGGCGACGACCTCTTGGGCGCTTTTCGCGAGAGCCCACCGCACGATGGTAAGAAGGCAGCCACACTGGCGGCGAAAAGCGGGCTCCTCGTCGCAAACACACGAAAACGCGTCCGAGGAAGGAGATAAAACGAAAAGCCAGTCGCGCACAGATTAACGCACTCGGCCGTATTTGAATGCCGGCTTCCCCTGTCTGTGCCTCTGATCGTCGCGAATTCATAACGCAGTCACGAAATTTCTTCCTTCCAGACGCGCAAAAACACAAAATGGAGATGTCAAAAATATCATTTTCCGCCGGTCGAGGCGAGCGAGAGAGAGAGGGTAGCGAAATGAAGGAGATACGCTGCCTCGGTCGCCAAAACGCGCAGCGAAGAGAAACCCCGCGTTTCTCTTTTCGCTGTTTGGGACCCAAGCGATGAGCATCGTGACCGAAAAAGCGCTTCAGGCGGAGAGAATGTATGAAAAGGAAACCTCGGAAATCGCCTCGCACGACAGGCACACAACACAGCACTGCCCCGCACACCATATCGCAGCCGTCGTCCGGAACCCGAAATGAAAACTCCCCGCACGGCAAACGTCACGACCTTCGCCAAAGCGCGGCTACGCGAAATAAAAGAACAAACAACGGCGACGCGCAAAGGAGTCGAAGAAGCCGCGCTCCGACGACCATTGGCTCTCACTGCTGCGGCGGCCCGCTAATGTTCTTCGCCCGGTAACAACAGGAGTGTGCAGCTGAGTCGTGGGCTGTGCCAAGCTGAGGCCTCTGGGTGAACCGAGAGAACACGGGTTGTCACATCCTATCCCGATCCGTGGATTGCCGGGCTACAGCAACCGCGTGTATATGCACGGCAGGCCTTCGCACGCTGTTCCAAATGAATGCTCCGAGGAAGAAAAGTGAAACCGGACGAGGGAATGATCCGGTCCTTTTTTTTTCACGCCGCCGAGGAGACGCCAACGCATGCCATCTCACTTTAAGCCGCGAACGCGTGGCTTTTTGTCCTCGTTGGCGCTTCCGCTTAATTCGGCAGGATCGGCTCCGACTCGGCAGTCAGGGCCTCCTGCACAGCGCATCGGTCCACCTGTGCCGGCAACTTTTACTCGTCGGCAGCGACAAACAACAACCGGGCCTCTAAAATGCATCGCCACAAATTACGTGCACGAGCTTTTTTAACAAGCAGCCAATTCTCGATTTCACGCACGTGCCCTTGAATTGTCCGAACGTCGCGCACCGAGTGCTCAGCGCAGGGCATCCACAGACCACTGGACACAAAAAAGAATGGGGAACCAAACATTCACAAGGAGGAGGACGTTTTTCAAGGACCCTCGCCGCACACTGTGAACGAGCGTTATGACCTGCGACGCGCCGGTCATTAACAGCATATGGCGCTTTACAGCAATGCAATGCGACGCGGTAAAGCTGTTAAATCAAGCAAAACCGAACGAAAAGAAAAAGGATGAAGAAGCAAACGAGTTCAAAAGAAAACATTTGACAGAAGTCTGTCTGGCTGGGAAAAACAAAAAAACAGCTCTATTCTTTCCCCAAGCAGGCGCCAGAAGCAAAAACGCGTTTGCATTCCATACGTGAAAGGCGGGAGCGAGACGCTGGCTCACATTCTCGGCAAAGAAGGGGTGCTAAGAACGCATAAACCGACTACCACCATCGGACGCCTTCTCCCCGGCCCGAAAGACCATCACCCTAAAGAAAGGGCCCAAGGCGTTGTATACAAAATCCCCTGCTCGGTCTGCCCGGCCTCGTACGTAGGGGAAACGAAGAACTTCGCGGAAAGAATGAGCAAACACAACGCGGACGCTCGGCAGATGAACCGTCAACGCAGCGCTGTGGCCGAACACTGCGAGGCATGCGATCAATAATAATAGTAATAATTTTTTTTTTTTGGGGGGGGGGGGGGGGGGAGGAAATGGCGCAGTATGTCGCTTATATTGTGACCACAGAATTGACTTCGACGGTACTATTGTACAGGAAACCGAAGCTAACCCGCGCAGGAGGCTTCTGCTCGAGTCGTGGCACAACCAACAGACACGGGAGAATGTTAATCGCTCCCTGGGGACACTTGCCTCTTCTCACATCTATGGTTTGCGGCCACTAACCCGGAGGTCTTCCACAGGAAGGCTTAAAAAGCCAAGCTGTGCCTCGCCCGTAGCGAAGGAGGGACCATGAAGAAGGGACCGAGCCGGTCCCGAAACGTCGTTTTTTTAATCTAAAAATGAACTTAGTTGGCGTCAGTCATCTTTCTCCTAACCAAACGAGTTGCCCAGAAGACTTTCTTCGGAGAAAAGTTGGGTCGCACTGGCAGCAGCCGTTGAAAGTCAGGCTAGAGCAGCTGCGCGTTTACGAAGGCACGCAAGCAATAGGGCGAGACAAGACACTGCGGGAGCGATGGCTGTCGTGGAAGTTTCGCACGCACTAATCAGCGGCCTGTCACGCTGAGGAGGCAGGTGGGATACTAGCGGGCGTGCCTGCCTCTATCACCTGCCGCCTCTGCACTTTCCGGAGCCAATGCCTTCTTCAGGAGCGTGCCCGGTCAGCTTGGCGGCCCAGACTCTTCGGGCGCAAAAAACGACAAAAGGCAGAGAAGCTGATACGACGGAGAGTTCTTTCTGTGCATCCATCTCGCACCCAGCTTCTTCAAGAAAAAGTGTTTTTTTTTCTGCCCTAGATGTGTAACAACTATAACTAGTCGGATACAGCTTAAGTCTGCAGTGAAGCTCCGTCCACATTCAGGACCGGCGCACACAGAATTCATTCACGACGAAAATGTAGGCCGTTGCTAAAACTTCTCTTGTCACCTTAACTATAAGCTAGTCACGAGAAAAATGTTATAAGCTCTAGAATTTTCTTACCTGGCTTTTTTAATAAAGTCAAACATTAAAATGATGATTTCGTTTACTTTTGTGACTGGCAAACGGAGTGGTACAGTACGCCGCGGACCGTGGCCCAGTGCTAACAACTGCTGTTTTTTTAAGTTGTATCCTCAGGCACACGAGACCATCCAGCCTTTGACGAAGTGGCTATTACTCAACGCGTTCTAGGCGGAAAAATGTGCGTCGACGTCATTTATCGTCGTTAAGAAAAATACAGAAAATCAGCGAACAAAACAAATCTGCCGTCGCGCGCTGTATATTCCTTTGCTTTCCAGAAATAACCTGACGCAGTGCCTTTTCACTTCTTTTTCAAGGCGCGACATAGAACAAGTCTGGCGCCGCGGTGACAGGAGTGATTGCTCCCCTCATCGACTGTCACGGTACAAGGCGCAGCAAGCGGTAAACCATTGCCCTCAACCTTGAGATGTCACCGAACTCTCAATCCAATATCGCTAGAGAAAAAATGCCTGTCACTGGCATCCGAATTTAAAGCGCTGCACCTGTTAGAGCGTTATGCATGCCAATACACTAAAATGGCATGCGACAAACGACTTGGAAACAGACGGGCTAACACATGATGTATTACAAAAGAGATCACGTAGCCAAAACAAATTAAGGAATAAGGACTGCAAAGGTGGTCGGTCGACAACCGGAGCAAGCCACACTCCAGGGCCGGATGCAGTGAGCGATGAGGCAAGATAATGTCCTCGGCTACAGGGAAGGCGACCCCCAAACGTCGATAAGCCGGTGTGCTGCGGTAACACGGCTCGCTCCTCCCGACAGAGAAGTGCCAAGCGGAGCAACAGCAACACTCGAAACCTGCATCCCTTTATCGTCGTCGCCTCTTCCCGCCTCCTTACGCGCCCCTCTCACACCGCCGTACGCTATCATTCAGAGAAGGAAAAGACGTGTCCTTGATCCACATTCGCGAGACACGCATTTTTTTCCCCGCACGTCCTGGCCCCGCAACACGTTCCGTTTCCTCGAGGCGCGAACGTTACGTAACGCGAAGAACGGGCCGTCCCGATTAACCACCGGGAAAACACGACGCCAAGAACGAAAGTAGAGAGAGAGAAAAAAAAAAGGCTACCGGAGACTCCCACAACATGGGCACGACCTCAGCGGCATTCGAGCTACACCACCGACTGACAATACTAACAGATAAATAAACAAGATAATTAAACGCGTTCATGATTTATCACAAGTGATTGCGTACAAGGCCGCCGGCAAACTAGCTGGTCGCAGTATTTTTGGTAACTCCAGCAGCTCGGTTACGCAGTGTTGAATTTTGATGTTATAACAAAAGCAACAAACTGCAAAATGCCCGTTGAGAGGTTCATCCGTTATCATTCGACAATAGAGACCTACTGCAATAATTCTGCACATAGGCGCTCTCTTGAATGCGAAGAAATCCCTGTCAACAAATTTAAAAACAAAAGGCAACATTCCGTGCAAAGAGCACACATCCGCCATCTGGCTACCATGACGTTCCAACAAGCGCGCCAAAACTGCCCCCGGCACGACGACAATGTGCGTGGTGCTGTCTGCCGAAAGGTGAAGCCCCGGCCATCAGCTGACGGCGTCAGCACGAGGCCCAAAATGCCGCCGCGTCGCCAGAGGAACGCGCCAAGCGTAGCCGGCGAGCGACCGGACGGCCGGCAGACCGACCGACCGAGCCGCCATAAAAAGCCACCGCGGCGCGTAGTCGCAGCTGATTCGAGGCAAGAGAGGGCGGGGAAACGCGCCGGAGAGGCACCGGGGGGAAGGGAGAGCCGCCGCCGGTCCACAGCTGCTGCTCCCTGGATGCGAGCCAGGGAGGAAGACGGCCCACACCAGCGCCGCCATTACCCGGCGGCGGCGGCAGCGACGCAGCACCGCGCGCGCACCGCCGCCACCGCCCGGCCGCCCAGCGGCAGCCAAGCCAAGTCACACAAAGACCCAGCGGCGTCTCGCCCGTCGGCGGCGCGCCGGGGCCTTCGCATTCGAAAAATGCGCTCCTAATGCGGCCGCCAGTGCTAGCAAGAAGCTTGCGGACTGGTCCAACGAGAGGGTCATCTCCGACACGCAACACACACAGCACAAACTCGCGCAGCTGCACCGCCGAGGAGGCAGAACGCAGGCCTCGTGCGAGGGGCCCACCACGTGGTGCAGCAGCTGGGAAAGCTGCCGCCCGCGCACGAGCGATTGCCCGTAAAGCACGCTACACAGACAAAACAATGCGCAATAACACGTTACATGCCGCTCACAAAAAATGCCGCGCACAAAAACACTCCACAAACACGCAAAGTGCGCGTAACCGTCGCACCGGCTCGCCCGTTTAAAGGGACGCGCTGCAGCCAAGCGAGTCAGCTGAGCGCGGAAATTTCGAACATTTAGAGCGATTTCCACGCCTATCACTGCGCGAATTCTAGTAACGTAGATGTCGTCTATAAACTGGGATAATACAGTACTAATATAGCGGTCGTCCGCACCACCAACGTGCGGCCGGCAGGGCAGCACGAGGGGGCTTGTTCGAACAGCTGGCTGAGCGACGGAGACGCGGCGCAAACAGCTGCTGGTTTGCCGGCGACGCCCGACATCGTGGAACCACGGGCGGCAGCGACGCAAAAAGCCAGCCCAGATCAAGCGTTTAAACCCAGCCGATCTCGAAGGCACCGGGCGTGCGGCGTCGACCACGCCAGAAACGCACCGCCGAGCGCCGGGAGAAACGTCACACCCTTACCTGACCAGGCTGCCGATAACTTCTTCTTCTTGCCGACGAAAATCGTTGAATATCCGTCGTTTTTCACTGCTCCGATGGTATAACGCCATCACCCGGTAGCCGGTATCCAAAAAACAGCTGTAATCGACGTGATTTCCGGCACCAAATCGAAAAAACCCCGCCGCTATTTACAAAGGCGACTCGGCTTGATTCACCGAATGGCTACCTTTGGCGGGAAACGCGGCGAGCGTGCGAGCGCGTATCCTTCCGCGGCCCGGCGAAAACTGGTACTGAACGAACGGCGTTGCAGTAAGACGTAGAATATCCAGAAGTTAAAAAAACTGCGTGTTAATTGTTATACTTAGCCATTTAAATTATGCGAGCAATACATGTTTGCAAAACCGGCAGAACTATTTTGTTGGGCGCAATCACACTGCTGCCTTGCATGTCTATCAGCTGTCGAGCTGGCAGGCACACGCTTTCAGCTGAGACCCCGTCTTGAGAGAACTGACAGCGTAGTTGAAGCATTTTTCTCCGTTGAGCATGGAAGATGTAGTATTATAATGTATAAAATATTCTGCCGACTAAGCGGGTTGCATAAATAACAGCATAATTCTCATAACCAAATTGCACAATTTTTGATTGAACGCGTTAAGTCATTTATTTCGTATTGGCTCCATTTTCTCTATAGTAAGCTACTACGTCGGGAATTCCGGCCGACCAATAGGAGGAGAGTCACGTGACTGAGGAGTCGTTACGTCAATCAATAGTGGCGGGAACCGCCGCATCTGTTTTTGCGTTGTTCAAATGATTTCTTTCTCCCTCTCTTCATCTTCTCTTTCTCTCGCTCTCTTCTCTTGCGCTCTCTCTCCTCTTTCATCCGCTCCTTGCTGCACTTTGCCCATTCCTCTCCGACGCTCTCGCGCGCTCCTCGCATGCCGTTTTTGCTGTGTGCTTCGTCTGCTGAGGAGATTGCCGGTCGGCGCTGGGTTGCGTCCCTTCTTCGGTCTCACCTCGTGGGCTGGGCGGGCGTGAAGTGTGACTTCGCACTCCATGCAGGTGCTTCGAAAGGGAAGAATGGATTTCGGACATGAGGGTTTGCTTGACTGCAGGGAAGGCGCTCGTCGCAGTTAAAGCAGCTTCCCTGGCTCCGTTTCCGAACTCTAGCAGAATTTCCCGAGCTCATGATGTCCGTGTTCGAGACAACGCGGTTACTTTCTAGAGAGCGACGTTTATAAAACGACGAGCTCGCTTTTCTGCGGAACTCATCTGAGCCGCTTCCTTGCGGTTATTTCAAAGATGCCTTGTTCTGTCTGATCTTCATCGAAAACGTAACCGCAAGAAAAAAAAAAAGTTGGGAACAAATACAAAGAGAGAACCGTAAGACTTTCGCATACATGCAGTCATCCAAACTGCTGGAAACTGCGCCCTCTTTAGCACAACTTCTCCAAAGTTTTCGAAGCATAGTTGGCCTTTGCGCAGGAAATCGTTTTGACCCCGAGAACGATTTCTTTGCAGCTTCTACCGCGTGCACACAATCGCATCGAGAACAAAGCAAACGGAACGAACTGTGCCGAGGCAAACAGGCAAGGAAAGATAAGGGACTTCCGCTCCAGAAAGAGAAATTTCTTTTCTTTTTCCTGCCCGTGTCATTTTCCCGATTGTTTTTCCCTGTTCCCGCTTATGGTTTCGTCGGCAGTCGTCACTGCGCTCCCCGTATGCATTCTTATTGTTGTGGATTGGCTTTCAGCTCGGGAAGTGCGCAGATAACGCGCTGCCAGAGTGCGCGAATAACGATTGGACCAGCAGCCAAGAGCTTTCGACGGAGCACAGACGCTGAACCCCGACTGCCGTTGCCTTCAATCAGCTGTTGTGGAGTCTGCAATTCTGTCCCTCGTTTGCGTTGTTTTTGTTTCATTTGGACGTTTCCCAAGACGCAGCATTCTTCAGAACAGGGAACGACGAAGAGGGTCTATCCCACCACGAGGCTTCACGCTATTTTCTTTCATTTCCGATTTCAATGCGCTCCTGTGTACTTGGGGCCACAGGGAGCGTGCATTACTGTCAGTGGCAAGATGAAACGATCTGCGAGCACGCCTTCGTTGCCGCTTTCGTTACTAGCTGAAAATAGTGCTTGTAGCTGTGGAAGAATTATCCTTCACAATCGAATCATGGCGTCTCAAGAATAATTACGTCCCATAAAATTTTATTGTTCTTGGAGACAGCAAACTGCGTTAGTAGGTTGCAGTGACTGTGTAAGCAGGTTCCGTTTGCACAAATGCTGCTCTGAGTTAAGAAAGGATACCTGAAAAAGACAAATTAAGTGAGGACGATATGTGCTGTAGGCCTACGAGTTTAATCACCAATGCAACATCTAAGCTAGACTTCCTTTTTGTTTCATGTGATCAAGAGTTCTTACAAGATTTCACGGTTTCATGACCTAAATAAAAAGAAAAGAAATCTCAGCAAGTCCCTTTTTGAACTCCGCTCTAAAAATTCAGTGAAATGAGCAGCCTGTTGAACAGGATTATTCCACGTGCCATGATTCTTGAGCACAAGGCAACTGCAGTGACATCGAGAACGTCATCAAATGATTCGAATTGTCTCTCAAGAGACAAAAACGACAACGAAATGGCACTTTTGTCGTCACTAAATTGATAACGTGAGCGATAAACATATTTTAAGCAACCGTCTGTTCTAAAGAATATTATATGAACCACTCAAAGCTTGATAATTGGTTCAATTACGTTCTATTTTTCTTATCGGGAGCGATATCACATGACGCAACATCTAATGAGAGAGGTTGGCCTTGTCGCTTTTTTATTTGCTTATTTCTTTTTATGCCCCTAATGCGCTATGTAGCATGCGGACGAAATGCTGCGGGAGTATTTACCTGTCGAGCATCCGCGTTGAACAAGGTACTGCGTTTGTAACGCGATCCCAACATAAAGCCAAATAAGACCGATGACTCATGCCAAAGAAATTGACCCGCCTCAACAATGCGGACGGCGTTCAAGGCGGCTGACGTCGCTGCACCGAGAGATGGCGCTACCAGTCCGCGAGGCCCGAATAAAGAATAAAACGAGCCAATAGGTCCGTGCGATAAATGCATTGTAGCGCCCGCGCCGCACCCTGACGGGACGACCAGAAAGACCAGACAGGACGGGCGCTGTCCCGTGGTTTGTGTTAAAATTAGCGCTGTTTTTTACTCTTGTTACACATTTGGCTCGCGTAATACCCAACAAAGGCATGCCCGGCCTGCGGAGAGATTTCCGGCATCTTCCTCATGGTTTGGAAGTGCCCCGAGCAACCTAATGCGTACATTATCTTTTACAACAGCTTTTGTGGTCGCGAGAAATTCAAGTTTCCAGCTTAAAGGTGGAAAAAGAAAAATCTTGGGGGGGGGGGGGGGGGGGTGCACGAAGGGCGAAGCGCGTAGCCGCGCACGGGGGAAACAGCTTGGAGAAAGTGAGTAACATCACAAAGCAAAAAATGCGCTTCGCGGGGTAGGGGTTCGCGCTACCTGGAAAAGGGCACGGTCGGCCGGGGGAAGAGTTGGGGAGATACCGAGACGTGAAAAAGAGAGAGGGGTTTCTGTAAGAAACAAGCGTATGGGATACGCGGAAGCGTCGAAGAATAGACGTTTTTAGCATACCGGAGACGTAGGACCCCTCCTGACGCCAACAATGCCACTGCGCATGCGCTGGAGGGGTCCGGTAAACCGGTAGTTCGTCTGCGGTATGTTAAAAACGCCTATTGTTGCAAAGCCGCAGGAAAAGTACCATGTTCGGCGATCGAAAACTTTGAAGCGAAAAACGTGGAGCTTTGAGATGGATTTCGCCAAGACAACTTCAGACACTTGCGTATTTTGTGGGGCCGTGTGTTAGTTCAAGATGGCTTAAAATGTTACCATAAAGTGACAAAAATACGAAACAATACATAAAATATTATGCAAGCAAATTAGCACTCTTTCATAGTATTATATACGGGACATCTGGTAAACAAGCTAGGTTAACATGTGAAGCCATATATAATTACACGAATCATTACCACTGGGCCATGCCAGCGCGCATTCGTTAATTGCTAAATTTACGGAACCTTTTAAAGGAAATTTTAGTGGCGCTGCAGCCGCTGCTAGTTGCCCAGTATTAACGATACAATTCTATAGATCTGTAGTGGTTGGTCTGGATGGTGTCGCCGTCGGTCTCATGCGACAGACCGGTTCCTCTGTGGTGGAATATGCGCACTCCACTGGCCACCACCGAAGTCGTCGTCACGTCGTTGTACCACTCAAAATCAGCGAACGAACAGAACAAAACTCGACGGCAGCAGCACCAATGCGCTTCGAAATAGTTTTGAAGCATCTTAGAACTCTGTTTGGTACGAATGCCATTCGAAGTGTCGAGTACCATTTGGCTCAAATGCCACTTAAAAGTCCGCGTAGCATAGCTATTCGATAGAATTGCAGTAGTAGTAATAGAGTAATAGCATAGCGCTACTACTCTAATACTGCTCAAATACTATAATGCGCTCCAGGATCATGTGTTTTGATTTCAAGGATCAGCGTAAACCATCTACTTTGGCCACGTATACATGCCAATTATAGTTAAACTGAGATGAGACAAGTCTATACTGGTGTCAAACCTGTTATAGGGAGCTCAAGTGAGTTTTTGCGAGTTGGAAAAATTATAAACTCTCTGCTGTGGCAATATTGAGCATTGACGCGTGTCGTTTTAGCAGATGGCACAAGGTTGACCAGCGTCTGCCACTTTACATTTAACATGGGACGCGTGATGAAAAAGCTAGGCCAATATAGACAGCTTCCTAGAATGGCATAGCCAATTCTGGGGAACAGTGGGGGAACTCTGGCTAACTTGGCCCCGTGATGGCCATGATTCCGAAATGGCACAGCCAGCAATGGAAAAGAGTGGGAGAATTCTATCTAATGTGGCCGACGGTAGCCATGATTTGATAACGGCACAACCAGTACTGGAAAAACGACGGAGAACCAGGGCCATCATTGCATGTGTTAGTGAGTGGTTCAGCCAATATCAGACGCTCATTGGAAACTCTAGGCCTATTTAGGGCCATGCTTTGCCAACGGATTTCTAATATTGGCCCGCTGTAATGTGTTACCTGGCTGATACAGATCTCTGCGGGTGCCCAAGGGTAGCCTGGTCCGTGGTGCGTGAACGTTTTATATCTGGTGGTGACGTCCCAGCCGCTGAAGTGTCCTGATGCCTCTACGGTTGGGGCGCAAGCGGCGTTCTTGAGCAGCGTGATGAGGGCTTCCTTGTGCTCCGCATAGGTACCGAAGGCGCCCATGGCATGGATGGCATCGGTTGACGCGGAGTTCGGAAGACCGAGTGCGATTTTATAGGCGTTGCGGATTTGGGCTTCTATTTTCTCCTCTTCCGTCCGGGTGGCACTGGGGAAGGCTAGGCTGTATGTCCACCGTGTAATGATGAGTGCTGTCACCACGTACGCGTAATGAGTCCCGTTCCTTAAGACCGCCCTGACGGTTGGCTATGCGGCGGATCATCCCGCAGATCTCCGTGATGGCATTCCCCATGACTCTGGATCCACATGCCAAAGATGCGGAGAGTCCGGACCTTCTGAGTTCCTCCATGGTCTTTCAGGTAAAGGCTGATTTTCTCCTTTTCGAAAGACTTTTTATGCACGGGAATGTATTCTGATTTTTCCGGGCCGCAGCTCATCCCGCAGCGTTGGACTGAGTCCTCGACGGTGTCCGTGGCAATTCCGCTTCCTCCTCGCCTGCCGAACCAGGGGTTGTCCAGACCGTGGCGTCGTCGGCGCATGCCGGGTGCCCGGCTGATCGGCGAGCATGCGTGCGAGGGGGATCATGGCAACGTTGAGCAGGGGCGAGATTGTCGAACCCTGCGGGGTGCCTTTGCGCGGATAGTGCCGTCCGTCTGACTTGAGTCCGCCGGCCCATGCTGATGGCGGCTGTTCGGTCAGCGAGGAGATTCCGCGCGTATAGTGGAATATTTTCTGCCCGCATCGCAGGTCTCTGAGGCTGGTGAGGATATATCCTCGTGACTGATGCTGTCAAAGGCTCCTTTGATGTCTGCGGCCAGGATAATTCCCTCATTTTTGGATGAAGCATTGTCTAGGATATTCTCCTTGAGTTGGAGCATGATGTCCTGTGCAGAGAGATGCTTCCGGAAGCCGAACATGGTACGTGTCTGGAAAAAGTTCCTCGCGCTCCGAGTGCTCTATAAGTCGGACATGTACGATTCGCTCAAACCACTGACCCACGCACGACGTGAGCGAAATGGGCAGGAGGTTGTCCAGGTGTGGGCGCTTGCCTGGTTTAGGGATTGTTATTAGAAAACGGAGCTCAAGTTCAACGATACATTCACTAACAGCTTTCAAAGCACTTATTTCGTACGGCCCAGCTTTAATCACGCACAAGCAACCATGCAGTAGTAATTCCTGCCCACACCAGCTCAGCAATCGGAATTACTCCTGGCATCCAACAAACTCGCACTCTTGAATACATCCAGCACCAGACGTCAGAAAGCTGAGAGCGCACGAAACATATCTAGAACATTGTGTCCGCATTTTGCACACATGGTCCGTTGCTCGGCGCATATAATGGAATGCAACAGAGGGACAATGAAAATAAGCCATAGAATTCAAATAGTGCGTGGCTAAGATAGCAAGTCACAGTACTGTATACAACAGTAGATCCTGCGGCTTAATGCATCTGATCGTCAGGGCTCTCAGGAGTACTGCTTCAAGAGAAGCGAAATTAACGAGTTTTGTTAGTGCGGATAATAAGTATTTCTTTTTTCCTTTTTATCACACACATAAAAAATTATTTCTATTTTTTTTAACAGGTTGTGTTCCTAGACACAGAAAACGGAGATGAGTATTTTGATGCCCCTTGAATTTCGCGAGTTACTAAACAAAGCGAAAACGCCGCCGCGTTGGCTCAGTGGTTATGGCGCTCAGCTGCTGAGCCGAAAGACACCGGCTCGATCCCGGCCGCGGCGGTCGAATTTCGATGGAGGCGAAATTCTAGAGTCCCGTGTACTGTGCGACGTCAGTGCGCGTTACAGAATCCCAGGTGGACAAAATTTCCGGAGCCCTTGAGTACGGCGTCCCTCATAGCCTGAGTCGCTTTGGGACGTTAAATCCCCATAAATCCGAACAAAGCGAAAGCGCCATTTGGACAGACTTGAGAAGTTTTCGTAACTAGACATATTTTGTTTTCTCAAAACCAACACGCCGGAGGCATCGCCCCCAAACCACCAAAAGAGCGTTTATATACCCTGCAGCTTTTCACGTGACATACTGTAGTAACTCCCCGAAGTAAAGGCTACTACAGCTTGTAAGTGACATACATATGTGTTTCTTCTTCCAGGCGACGAGCCGAGTGCACTGACTACTAAAGCATATCCCATTTGCGTCTGAAGTGTGACGAGCTGAAACGCATAGGAGACGTTCAAGCCCCAAATAATACGAAAAAGCGCAGTAAGACTTCAAATGCTATCTTTACCATTGTCATCCCGGGCTGAATATTATTGTGTCGCCAAAGCCGGAGCGATAATCGAATTTTGTACCGAGTTTCTTGCGACTAGCAGCCGGCGCGCTGTAACTGATTCAGAACGCACAGTTGCGCCCTGCTCGGACAGTTGCCCTCATCTTCTGCCCCGTCTCGTGTGTGGGGGAATAAGAACTAAAGATAGAGGGCCGTCATGCGGTGCTTGATTCAACCTCGTGATGCCGTGAGCGTGGTCGGTGGCGTGCGGATAAGCTTGTTTCCCGAGCAGCTGCTCTCAGCAGACATGTAGAGGCAAAAATGAACGGCGATAAGACGTTCGTTGGGCGTTGCAAGTGCAGCATGGCGGCTCGAAAAGCCTCATGACCAGAGATCGTGTCCAAGGCGAAGCTGAACGTATCTGAAGTTAGTTGGTTCAGCCAGCATGAATATATATTCTGCACTCCGCTTTTTACGGTCTACCTTCTACGCTTTACGTCCTGCCTTCTATAGAGGCCTGCGACGTATTCTTCATTATGCAGTCTTCATTTCGCACCCTATATTCCGCGTTCTATATTAGGCATAGCTCTAATGCACTGTGCACTTGACGTTCTTTAGCCAAGCCTCCCGTAGATCTCTACGTCGCGGACGTGGCGCAACCGTTTTGTATGGACTACTTATTAAGGTCGCTCCGTACTTTGTTGGGGACCGCAGTCCACGACCCGCGGCCGATGTGAGCGCGCCTGTCGCTCGTGGACAAGTACTGCACACCGGTCAGCTTTCGTCGCGTTTTTGTTTTATTGTGCTTATTGAAATAGCGTAGCCATTCTATACGCCGGCAGAGGGCCTTACCCTGAGGGTAAGTCCCCCATTTCCTGACGTGGCGAGTCTGGCAGCGCCAGGAGGAGCTGTTAAGGCGCTGGGCCCCGTGTTTTGCAGTAGTAAGGGCAAATTGTGCGGGGTTGCCAAGCTTATTTTACGGTGCGTACAGCGCACAGGCTTGCTGTAAATCATCTTCTTAAACTTGGTTCGGACGTCAGAAACAGCCACCAAGTCGCCAGCGAAGGTGGCTGAACATGAACCTGAATTTACTATTCTACATATACTACAAGCTTGTGTCCAAATAAGAATTTATTTATTTATTTATTTATTTATTTATTTATTTATTTATTTATTTATTTATTTATTGTACCCCTCAGGTCCAGAGGCATTACAGAGGAGGAGTGGAAAAAACAAGAATAAAATTAGAAAATAATACAGCAGAGAGACAAATTTAAATAACACCTGAGTATACAATGTTAGCTGTGGCTTTGCGGAACATCTCATAATTATTAAGGTCGGCAATATCGGCGGGAAGGCGATCCCAGTCGCGTGAGGTACGCGGCAAAAATGGATGAGAAAAATACTTGGTATTGCAAGAATCAAAACCGACTTTATGAGGATGATCAGTATACGGTGGGAGACATAAAATGTCTGTGGGATAATGCGACCGTGATGGTGCAATTTGTGAAACAAAGCGATACGAGACACATTGCGACGAAGTGACAGCACAGGAAGAGAAAGACTAGATTTCATTGTAGTTATGCTTGCAGTGCGGTTGTAATTAGTGAGAATGAAACGCATAGAATTATTTTGAACCATCTCAAGAGCATTAATATGAATTTCATAAGTGGGATCCCAGACTGAAGTTGCATACTCCAGTTTGGAGCGAATTTGTGTTTTATATAGCAAACTTTTCAAAGAAGAAGCAACGTTGAAAAAATTGCGACGTAAAGAACCTAGCATGCGATTAGCATTGTTGATTACGTGTTCGATGTGAAGAGACCAGCTTAAGTTATCAGTGATGTTAACGCCAAGGTATTTATACGATGTTACAGAATCTAAAGAAATGTTATCAATGTAATACGGAGACGGGGCGGTAGATTTTCTTGAAACTCGCATGACTTTGCATTTGTTACTATTTAGTTGCATTCACCATTTCTTGCACCAGTTAGCTACAGTGTTAAGGTCTGACTGAAGTAGACAGCTGTCATTAGTATCGGTTATTTCTCTGAAAATAACACAGTCATCCGCAAAAAGAAGGATATGATAGTTAACAAGAGTCGGAAGATCATTGATGTAGATTAAGAACAAAAGAGGCCCAATTACTGAGCCTTGAGGAACGCTTGAATGCACTTCAGTAAAACCGGAGTTAGAACCATTAGCGGTAAAAAATTGTGAGCGATTAAGGAGAGAACACTCAATCCATTTCAATAGATTAGGTTCAATATTAAGGTTATTTAGTCTCAATTAGAGGAATTGACATGCCTTATCAAAAGCTTTACTAAAATCTAGGAATATACAGAAAGCTAGTGATGATTGGTCAAGGATACGGTGTAATGCAAGTGTAAAACATATTAGTTGAGTTTTGCATGAGTAAAATTTTCGAAAACCGTGTTGTGCCAATGAGAAGAAAGAGTTTGATTCAAGAACATTAACAAGATTTGTAAATTTTATGTGATCAAATATTTTGCAACATGTGCTAGTTAGAGAGATAGGACGATAGTTGAGGGGAGATGTTCTGCTACCCGACTTGTAGTCTGGGATCGCCTTCCCAATTTTACACTCTTTCGGTAGGATAGATTGGTCATAAGATTGTTGGAAAATTTTGTTAGCATAATGGAAACAGAGTCTGAAGTGTTTTTTTCAAAAACTTCGCATTAATAAGATCACAACCTGGAGCGGATTGAAGATTGAGGATATCAATAAGTTTAATGACACCAAAAGTATAAAATTATATTGGCGACATAGTTGCGTAATGCTGGTTATGAGTTGTAGGCATGTGTGCAGCAGATATGACAGAAAAGTTCACAGCAAATGAATGGTTAAGAATTGAGGCAACAAGGTCTGAAATAGGGTCACCAGAGGAGTCGGTGAGGACGATATTGTCATCAGTCGTGGGATTAATCCCGTGCCAAAATTTTCTTATATTTGTTGTGAGCATAGACGGAAGAATCTGTGACAGGAAGTGTTTTCTTGCGTCTTTAGTTGCCTGCACGTATGCCTCGGATGCAGCCGAGTACGAAGCCCAACGTTCTCTAGTGGGAGAAAGCTTAGCGATACGATGAAGTCGCTTCTTTTTGTTGGATAAGCGCTTTTTACGAGCAATTCTTGTTGCAGCTAAAAAGTCTTCAGTAAGGGTGATTTTAGTATCCTTACGACTGTTACGTGCAGCGAGAATGGCGTATTTTGTTTTCCAATTTAAAAATTTACCTATGACGGGGCGACATTTATCCGGCCTGAAAACTCCCAAGCGATGCACTCGTTCGAATGCACCAGGAAGAATGGTATCAGTTAGACATTTGTTAAGAGCAGAAGTTAGTTTCACTTCTTTCTCTTGCCATGTCTCATCAGAATCTGTAATGCCGTAGAATATTGAGTTGTTACGTCGAGACCTATCGTCATGATCGTCTATTCGTGTTTGCAAAGTGCTGACTATCTCAGAAAGTTCTTCAGTTTGGGTTTGTATGCTGGAAATTTCATGACTGATTTCTTCTAGCTTTTTGTAATTTTCTTCTAGTACAACCTTTGTCCATAAAGTTTCGAGACTGATTTATTTTCTTCTCTAGAAATGATTCCCAAAAACAAATGTTGGTGCATATGTGTAGCCTCATCTTTTCGGGCTAACCTGGAAAATTTATGCTAATTGCTGTGGCAGCCAATAGATGACACTACATGTAGAAAACTACGTTGTCACTAGTCTTCTGCACATTCTTCTGTGAGTGAATGTGGAGAGGTGGACGTCCACCTCAGACAGCGCGTAAACATAAAATTCTGTGTGAAGCTTGGCAAGACAGCCACACAGACGTATGAGCACCTTCGTGACGCTTCTGGCAACGAGACGTTATCGCGGGCGCGAGTTTTCGAGTGGCACAAGAGGTTTGTTTCGGGGAGAACGTCGGTGGAAGACGACACAAGGCAGGGGCGCCCGGAATGAAAACAACGTGGCTCGGATCAGGGAAATCGTACAGCAAGACCGCACCATTACAGTCCGCATGCTATCACCGAGATATGCGAGACAACTACTGCCCCATTTCCTTTCCCCCAAACCAATTTTCAAGCGCCTTTCCTTTTCTCAAAAGCAGCGGATGGTCTAATAATAATAATTGGTTCTTGGGGAACAGAAATGGCGCAGTATCTGTCTCATATATCGTTGGGCATCTGGTAGTGGTCGTTTTTTTAATTAAAATAATAGTAAAAAGGAAGGAAAAGATTTTTGCTAGCCCCGGCATCTGCCATCGATACTGAAGCATCTGAGCTGGGGCAGCGGAAATAAAGGATAGCAGGCAGAATGGAGAAATTAAATGAAAGAGGTGAGGGGACAGGAAGAGAGGATAGGGGGAGAAGTAATATATACAAACTATTTGCACAATAAGAAATGTGTCTAGGTTGTGCGCGTGATTAGTTCATTTTAGAGGAATTGAAATACACGCGCACAGCACTGTGTTGGCTACAACTGGAGTGGGGCGTCCAGTTATTAATCGTTCAAGGTAGAACTCGCGGAGCGTTCGGTCACTGCGTGTAACTACCTGACAAAGAACAGACAGGACGTCAAGCCCGTGTGTTCGAGGAATGCACAGAGGCTCACCAAAGTTCGCTCACGAGTGCGCGCACTGCCCTGCGGCCACAATAACGTCTTGATGGAGTCTGGTAGTATGCCCTGCACCCTATAGGCCGCAAGCATATCGCGTCGAGCATCGGCGAACGCGGCACAGTGAAGGAGCAGATGTTCTAGTGTTTCCACTGCACCGCATTCGTCACACACATCACTCGTCGCGATTCCGTGACGCTCCCGTCGTTCCCCGGGCCACACGCAGCCAATGCGCGCGCGGAGGATCATTGCACGTTGTGACCGTGTAAGTGCGCGACAGCCGGTGATACTGTCGATGCGCTCACCTCCTGCGATGCGTGGGTCGGGGTGCTGCTTTCGGAGATGGTCGTGGATGGCCGCACGCACGTCCTTTAGCGCAAGGGGCAGATCGCTGGCAGGTAGTTGGTGTGCAGCGGTCACGAGGTCGTCAGCTTCTTCGTTCCCGGCGATGCCGCAGTGACCGGGCACCCACTGTGCAGGCACGGCACATCCTCTCTGCGCGAGGCGCTCGATGCGCGAGCGAATGTCCCGCATTAGTGGGGTACCGCGGCCGTTAGATTGCAGGCGGCTGAGCGCGGCGCGGGAGTCGCACAGCAGAGCACTCCTGGGCGGCGGAGGGCCGAGGGTGAGCAGCAGGTCCAGCCCGAGCCGGATCCCCATCAACTCCGCCGTGGTGGAGGAGCCCAGGAAGACTGCGTGTTGCTGGCTGAGCAGTCGCAGGGCGGGGATGGTAGCCGCCGCTGCAAGGGAGCTGCTGTCGCGGGCCGCTGAGCCGTCGGTGTACACGAGGAGATGGTCCTGGAGCTCTTCGTGTATGACGGCTCTGGCCAGCTGCTGTACAGCACAGAGGGGTGTGCTCCACTTTCCCGCAATGCCGACGATCTCTCGCTGTAGCTCCAAGGCAGCAGGCCAGGGCGCGCAGGAGCCGTAGGGGGGTGGGCCTTCTGTCAATTGCTCATACTCGAGCAGCGCCGCGCCCATTCGTGAGCGCGGGTGCGAGCGCATACGCTGCAACTGGACACCTGAACCACGCCTTAGTGGAAGGGATAAAGGAGGGAGTGAAAGAAGAAAGGAAGAAAGAGGTGCCGTAGTGGAGGGCTCTGGAATAATTTCGACCACCTGGGGATCTTTAACCTGCACTGACATCGCACAGCACACGGGCGCCTTAGCGTTTTTCCTCCATAAAAACGCAGCCGCCGCGGTCGGGTTCGAACCCAGGAACTCCGGATCAGTAGCCGAGCGCCCTAACAACCGAGCCACCGCGGCGGGACCGGAAGGTCTACAGTGCTTTGATTTTGAGGAAAGGCGCATAAATGGCTCCCTGGGCCAGTGGACACCTCAGTCGCGCTTTGCGATGCGGGGAGGTGGTGATTGGCTTAATAATTGTTTTTTGGGGGGGAAAGGAAATGGCGCAGTATCTGTCTCGTATATCGTTGGACACCTGAACCGCGCCGTAAGGGAAGGGACAAGAGAGGGAGTGAAAGAAGAAGGGAAGAATGAGGCGCCGTAGTGGAGGGCTCCGGACGGGTTCGAACCCAGGAACTCCGGATCAGTAGCCGAGCGCCCTAACAACCGAGCCACCGCGGCGGGACCGGAAGGTCTACAGTGCTTTGATTTTGAGGAAAGGCGCATAAATGGCTCCCTGGGCCAGTGGACACCTCAGTCGCGCTTTGCGATGCGGGGAGGTGGTGATTGGCTTAATAATTGTTTTTTGGGGGGGAAAGGAAATGGCGCAGTATCTGTCTCGTATATCGTTGGACACCTGAACCGCGCCGTAAGGGAAGGGACAAGAGAGGGAGTGAAAGAAGAAGGGAAGAATGAGGCGCCGTAGTGGAGGGCTCCGGAATAATTTCGACCACCTGGGGATCTTTAACGTGCACTGACATCGCACAGCACACGGGCGCCTTAGCGTTTTTCCTCCATAAAAACGTAGCCAGCTGCAAAAATGGGTGTGGCTCAGCTCAGCTGAGCTAGGTTATACGGAGTGGAAGTCAACCGAACCAGTGGCTGATGTCGACGCGGAGACGTTGGCAGCATGCGCTGCCCCTTTGTGCTTGAGGTGCTCTTGTTGCTTGTGCCGCTGCTTCTCCAGACGTACCTCCCGTTTTTCACCAGTTTCATCAACTCGACGAGCCCACTTTCGCGGCTTATCTCAAGCAAACTCGGCTTCGTGACGCTTACTGTCGTAGGGATCGCTATTGAAGCAGTCTGGCGCCTCCAATGCTCCGTCGAAGAAATCGTCCCGGTGATCGGTTCTGGCTCCATGTCACTGCGGTGTCTAGTTGATCGTTGTTGCGACTTGAGGGAGAATGAAAGGAAAGTAACGGGCTTGCCCACTGGCTCAAGCTATGCCATAATCGCTGCCACGTGCAGACAGTAGGAGAGTTTTTTTAAAGCGAAATTTATTGCCCCAGGGCATCAATGATGGGTGAAGGTGTAAAAGATATATGAGGGGAAAGATTGAAAGAAAGTACGCGCGTCGCAACAACCGCGTCATCTGAGGTGACGACGACGGTTTAGCAACAGATACCCCCGGTGACAAGGAGCCCTCGCCACACGCGGGAGATCCCCTAGTTCCCAGCCCCGTAAGACCAGAAAGCCACCTTCCTCCCCCGTTAAAAGAGGCGGTGATCGAGCGCTGGCCTTTATTCAGCAAGAGCGAATCACGTGTTCACTCACGTGAAACAACTGGCGAGGGCGAGCGGTTAGAGAGACAGAGAGAGAAGAAACCTTTATTTGGCCGGATAGCTACATAGGGCCGGGTTACACTGCCCTACTAGATGGCCAGCAGGTTAAGTCTACCAGCGACCTCATAAGCGCGCTTGAGGATCCGGTCTTGTACCGAGTCCGAGCTGGCAAGCAGGTTCTCCCACTCTTCTGGAAGCACGAGTTGCCCTAATTCTGCTGGGGGAGAGGGTCCTCACTGTATCCCCAGATTATATGGTTGAGGGTAGCTCTCGTCGCACAGTTTGCATGTGGGAGAAAATCGACTTGGGAATAGATGGGAGATAACTGCCGGGTTAGGGAAGGAATTAATAATAATAATAATTGGTTTTTTGGGAAAGGAAATGGCGCAGTATCTGTCTCATATATCGTTGGACACCTGAACCGCGCCGTAAGGGTAGGGATGAAGGAGGGAGTGAAAGAAGAAAGGAAGAGAGAAGTGCCGTAGTGGAGGGCTCCGGAGTAATTTCGACCACCTGGGGATCTTTAGCGTGCACTGACATCGCACAGCACACGGGCGCCTTAGCGTTTTTCCTCCGTAAAAACGCAGCCGCCGCGGTCGGGTTCGAACCCGGGAACTCCGGATCAGTAGTCGAGCGCCTAACCACTGAGCCACCGCGGCGGGTGAAGGAAATTTGTTTGTAGTCTTCTTCAGCTGATTTTCTACTCTTTATCGAGCCTCTTGTGCGGGGCGGAAACTTCCTTAGTTCAAGGCGGGAGTGGGGGGCTAGATCATGAAATTAGGCTATCCTTGGCGGTCCCCAGAGCGGAGCTGTTCACTGCCCGGCCGACCTATCTTCGGGCTGTCTACCGGAGCCCTCCACTACGGCACCTCTTTCTTCCTTTCTTCTTTCACTCCCTCCTTGATCCCTTCCCTTGCGGCGCGGTTCAGGTGTCCAACGATATATGAGACAGATACTGCGCCATTTCCTTTCCACCCCAAAACCAATTATTATTATTATTATTATTATTATTATTATTATTATTATTAGTGAGCCGCCTCGTTTCCAGGGTTGTCAGAGTGTGGCGGAACCCAAATAAATGCAATGTCACTATCTGGGGAAGGAATCTCGTTAGGGATACTGTGGGTGGACTGTGCGATTGTAATCCGGGCGAATTGTGTATGGCTGTCTTGGAATCGCTGATGAGATCAAAGCGGCATTAGGCCTTCCTCGTTACATATCTACAGAACGATTTCTCCAACTCGGTATTCACAACACACTTGACGAACCCTGCGCGGCCTACATCACCAGACAGATTGCGCTGCTCACGAAAACTAAAACAGGCTGACGTTTGGTTTATGATTTATGGGGGTTTTACGTCCCAAAGCGACTCAGGTAATGTGGGACGCCGTAGTGAAGGGCTCCGGATATTTCGACCACCTGGGGCTCTTTAGCGTGCACCGATATCGCACGGGCATCTAGAATTTCCCCTCCATCGAAATTCGACCGCCGCGGCCGGGATCGCGAACCCGCGTCTTTCGGGCCAGCAGCCGAGCGCCATAACCACTGAGCCACCACGGTGGTGTGAAACAGGCAGAAGTATCCTCGAGCGGTCGAAGCGGCGGTCGGCGCAGCGGCGGAACGAGCGGTGACAGCTGCGGCAAGTCACGTGGTGTGACGCCACTGCCACACCGGCGGCGAGCCTCCAGTTAGAGGTCAAATCCAAGCGTCATTTGACCTTTAGCTTTGCATGCGAGAAGTGGAGCTTTCGATTCAAAAATAGTGCTTTCGCGCAATTTTCCGTGATGAGGAATGCTAAGCCGCCAACCGCTTTTTTTTTTTTTCAGGAGGATGCGTTAGACTGCCGGGTACCTCATAGATGGTGGAAGCCGCGTTCTCCAGGATTTTATTAACTGGCTGCTGAACGTGACCCCGCTCTCGTCCGCCGCTCCTCTTATGCGATCTTGGCATTGCACACGGCTGCTTTCGCAGTTTGAGGAGCCTCCGACAGCAGCCGCACCTTCTGGGAGTACTTATAGAATCCCAATACATTGATACATTCGCATAGATCTCCATTTACGTACAAGTGATGTGGAACAAGCGCTGCTCTTGTGGGTGTCTTATCGTTGATGAAAAAAAAAAGAAAAGAAAGGAAAACTGCGTGCCTCCCTCACACTTAGACTCGCCGACAAATGCTATTTTGACGAAGGTGGTAAAAACTTTGTTCTGTGAACTGGGATGGGATTTAGGGGAGAGTGGATGGTTTCACCCCTCTCTTTCTTGGGTGATAGTCCTGAATCATCTGGGCCATTGGTCGTAGTAGCCGCCCGTGTTTTTTGTACCAGAGCCCTCTGGTACTCCAGGTCCAAGCAGTCGGACAGGGTCGCCTCGCAACCCTCTCTCGTTGGCTGATTTATTGTCTATCCCTGGATTTGAGCTGTTTCAGGCGTGGTAAGATGGGAGAACGTAATTATCTCCCCCCCCCTCCTCCTATATTACAACCCCCATACATATTATGTGGTCGAGGGTCCCTCTCGTCCCGCAAAGATTACACCTATCGCCCCTGGCCTCGGGGAACATGCGGTTCCCCATAACCGGGTGTGGATACGTATAGGTTTGCAAACACCTCCACGCGACTGCCTGTCTAATTTTGTGTCTGGCGGGGGCCGCAGTCTACGATCCAATCTATCCGAACTGGACACACGGACGGCAGCGGCGGTAGTGGAAGGACGCTTGCCTTATCTGCTCTTTTTTGCCTATCCAGACTTCACTTGAAAACTGCTGCCGTGGCTGCGGAACTGCCCCCTGATTGACGTCACTGACATCGTGGAAGTGTTGTCGCGTTTCCGGTGCCGGAATTGCAACTGGGCACACGGGCGGCAGCGACGGTGTTGGAAGGACGCTTGCTTTATCTACTCTTTTTTGCCTATCCAGGTTGGTAAATTGACTTATTTTCCTGTCAAACGCTGTGTTGCTACTGCCGCCGTTGCCACCGTGTTGTGCGATTTGCTCAGTGCTGTTTACTATACATACCTTATGTTTAACTGAGTGCTAGCTTCGGTGCGCTCCTGGACCACTTGTCATGGCAAACACAAGCCAGTCCTGCGACGAGCCCCTGCCAGATGACGGACGCGCCCCGAAGTGCAGCGAATGTGAGCCCTCTTACCGTAATGGTAGTTGCTCTGGATGGTCAGAGTGAACATTTAAGACCAAAGGCGAGAGCGGCCGCAGGGCGTGGCGATGTGTAGCTTGCCGTCCACCAAAAGCCAAGTGTGGGAACAAAACGAACACGGACTCTGAGCTATCTTCCTGGCAGACATAACCTACTCGATTTGGGGAGATTAAGGACTCAATTGAGCTATTGCCCCAGAATTATGATGACATCCTGAACCGGCAGATTAAAGACGAGAAAGACATCAGTACTTTGAACAGACGTGTAGGCAAATTACAGACTGCCTGCACTTCAGGCGACATTCAGCAGCTGAAAGCGACTGTATATGATCTTGAGTTCCGTAGCAGGAGGCTGAATATAGAAGTTGATGGCATCCAAGTTACGCCAATCGAGGACTTGCTGCCTAAGTTGAATCATGTAGCCAGAGCTGACAGGGAGCGACATCTGCG